>NW_028225181.1:12878098-12908004 GCF_052327205.1 Somniosus microcephalus
TGTGAGTGCGTGCAGTATATAAGAGTGTTACACTGATGGATTTGCTGTGTGTCCTGGAGTTACAGTTGCTTTTGTGAGGTAAATCAGAGTGTTACAATGAAGGGTGTGTGGCATGTTGGAGGATTACAGTAAGATTTGTGGGGCATATCAAATGTTTGCAGTAGAGGTGTGGTTTATATCAGATTGTTACAGTGAGGATTTTGGGGTATATCAGAGAGTGGTAAATTGAGTGATGTGGGTGTATCAGAGTGTTACAGTCATTGGTCTGGTGTAAATCAGAGCGGTAGTGAGGGGTCTGGGGCATATCAGATTGTTACATGAAGTGGTTGGGGCATATCAGTGTGTTGCAGGGAGAGGAATGAGGTTATCAGTGTTTTACAGTGATGGGTGTGTGGTATCAAAGTGTGCTACCATGAGGTATATGGGTTGTCTGAGAGCGATATCTTTAGGTGACTAACCAGAGCTCAGGGATTCGGAGTTTGAGGAGCAGCTGGAGTCACTTCAGAGCATGAGGGAGGCTGAGAGATTTCTGGACCGTACGTTCCAGGAAGTGGCCACCCCACAGGCAGAGGCAGTTCACGATAGTAATTGGGTGACCATCTGGAAGAGTGGGACGAGGCAGGAAGTACAGGAGTCTTCAGGGTGTGTGTCACTCTCAAACCGGTATGCAGCATTGGAGACTGCTGTGAGTGATGACACCTTGAAGGAGTGCAGTCCAGACCATGGAAGCAATGGGCAAGGTACTGCACAGTGCGGAACAGCAAAGTGTAGAAATGCAGACATTATAGGAGATTCCATAGTTAGGGGGACAGACAGGCATTTCTGTAACCGTCACCATGAGTCCCTCATGGTGTGTTGCCTCCCTGGTGCCAGGGTAAAGGACTATTATGGAGAGGGTGCCGAATATTCTGCAGGGAGAAGGGAGTGAGCCAGAAGTCGTGGTACACGTTGGTACGAACGACATAGAGAGGGCAGGTATTGACATCCTACAGTCCGACTTTCATGAGCTACGGAGTAAGTTAAAAAGTAGGACCACAAAGATGGTAATCTCTGGATTACTCTCAGTGCCAATCTCTGGATTACTCCCAGTGCCATGCGCCAGCGAGAGTAGAAATAGGAAGATAGGGAGGATCAATGCGTGGCTTGATGCATGGTCCATGAGGAAGGGCTTCAGATACCTGGGGAATTGGGACCAGTTCTGGGGCAGGAGGCACCTATCCAAAAGGGACAAGTTGCAACTCAACAGGACTTGTACCAATGTCCTCAAGGGGAGGTTCACTAGTGTGGTTGGAGAGGTTATAAACTAAATTGGCAGGGGGGAGGTACCAGCATGTAGATGTAGAAAAGTGGAATTAGGGGCATAAAGAAGGGAGGATGTTGGATAGTACTAGAGAAGGCAGTAGTGCCATATTAGATACGAGCAGACTGAGAAGGATTACGAGGAATACAAAGACAGGTTTGGAATGTATAACTGCACAAAGTGTGGTGAATAAGGTTGGTGAGCTCCAAGCACAATTAGTTGTGTGAGAATATGATTTAGTGGTAATAAATGAAACGTGGCTTAAAATGGTGAGGACTGGGTTCTTAATATTCACGGATACAAGGTGTTCAGAAAAGATAGGGAAGGAAAAAAGGGAGGTCGGCTGGGGAGTACTGATTGGGGAAGACATTTGTAGTGCTGGAAAGAGAGGATGTCCTTGGGGGGCAAGGACAGAATCCATCTGGTTAGAGTTGAGAAGCAAAATGGGTAAGATCGGGCTATTGGGGGCATTCTATAGACCTCCAAATAGTGAGAGAAAGAGGAGAAAATCTTCTGGGAAATCATCAGAGATGTGCAAGAAAAATAGTGGTGATATTGGGGGACTTATTTACCAAATATCGATTGGGATAATGCTAGGGTAAAGGCAAAGGAGAGGGAAGAATTTCTGAAATGTATTCAGGAGAACTTCCTTGACCCATATGTTTTCGGCCCAACTAGGAAGGAGGCATTGCTGGGTCTGGTGCTGGGGAATGAGGTGGGCCAAGTGGACCAAGTGTCTGTGGGAGAACACTTGGGTAAGTGTGATCGTCATATCATAAGGCTTAGATTAGTAATGGAGAAGAGCAAGGAACAATCTAAAGTAGAACTTCTAAATTGGAAGAGGGCTAACTTTAAAGAGATGAGAGGGGATCTGGTGAGGGTATAATGGAAGTAAAGATTGAGGAGGATGTGTTGCAAGTACAAGCTAGGTACATTCCAACGAGAATGCAAGTTAGGGGAACCAAAGCCAGGGCTCCTTGGATGACGAGGGAGAGAGAAAAAATGATGAAACGAAAAAATGGTGTATGATGCAAGTGAGAACCAGGCCAAACAGAATAAGTTGAGAGGGGAAATGAAGAGGAAGTTAAGACTGGCAAAGAGAGAATATGAGAATAGAATGGCAGTTAACATAAAAGGGAACCCAAAAATCTTCTACTGGTATGTATGTCGTAAGCGGGTAGTAAGAGGTGGGCTGGGGACTATTAGGGACAAAGAAGGGTGATGTATCCTTAGAGGCGCAGGGCAAGGCTAGCATACTTAATGAGTCCTTTGAATTTGATGCTTACTAAGGAAGAGGATGCTGACAAAATATAGGAGATGTAGGGGTAATGGATGAGGTGAACATTGATAGGCAGGGCGTACTGAAAAGGCTGGATATGTTTAGAGTGGATAAGTCACCAGGTCCAGATAACTTGCATCCCAGGTTGTTAAGAGAAGTGAGTGTGGAGATAGCGGAAGGGCTTGCCATAATATTCAAATTTTCCCTGGATGCAGGCGAGGTGCCAGATGATTGGAAAGTGGCAAAAGAGATAACATTGTTCAAGAAAGTGTGCTAGGACAGTTCTAGTAACCACACATCGGTCAGTTTAACATCAATGGTAGGTAATTTTTTAGAAACAATAATCGGGGGAAAAAATAACAGGCACCTGGATAGGTTTACGTTAATTAAGGAGAGCCAACATGGGTTTGTAAAAGGCAGATCGTGTTTGACTAATCTAATTGAAATTCTTGATTAAGTAACAGTGTAGGTTGATACAGGGAATGCAGTGGATGTTGTCGATATTGATTTTAAGAACGCATTTGACAGAGTTCTACAAAAAAGACTGGATAACAAAATTGAGGCTCATGGAATAAGAGGGTCAATGTCAGCTTGGGTAAGAAATTGGCTTAAGGACAGAAAACAGCAAGTTGTGGTAAATGACTGTTTTTCAGACGGGAGGATGGTGGACAGTGTTCCCCAAGGGTCAGTGCTAGGACCATTGTTTTTTTGTTATATATATATATATATATATATATCAGAGTAAAGATTGAAAATTTGCCGATATCATCAAACTTGGAGGTGTGGCATACAGTGAGGAGGTTACCAATTGACTGCAACAGGAACAAGTAGGCTAGCAGAATGGGCAGACAAGTGGCAGATGGAATTTAATACAGAGAAGTGTGAGTTGATGCATTTTGGCAGAAGGAATAGGGATAAGACATATACACTAATGTCACAGTTCTAAAGAGTGTGCAGGGACAGAGAGACCTGGGGGTTCATATGCATAGCGTTTTGTAAGTGGCAGGACATATTGAAAGACTAGTTAGCAAAGCATTTGGGATTGTGGACTTCATAAATAGAGGTATTGAGTACAAAAGCAGGGAAGTTATGCTGAACATTTATAAAGCTCTGGTTGGGCCACAACTAGACTATTGAATCCAGTTCTGGTCACCACACTTTAGGAAGGATGTGAACGTCCTTGAGAGGAGTTTTACCAGAATGGTCCCAGGGATGCGGGATTTTAGCTACAGCGTTAGATTGGAGAAGCCGGGGTTATTCTCGGAGCAAACGAGGTTGAGGAGTGATTTGATAGAGGTGCACAAGAATATGATGGGTTTGGATAAGGTAGACAGAGAAAGGCTGTTTCCATCAGCTGATGGTATAAGGTCTAGGGGACACAGGTGTAAGGGTTTGGGTAAAAGATACGGGGGGATGTGAGGAAGAACTTTTTTACACAGGGAGTGGTAATGACCTGGAACTCACTGCCGCCGAGGGTGTTGGAAGCGGAGACGATCAATGATTTCAAAAGGAAATTGGGTAGGCATTGAGGGAAATAAACTTGCAGGGCTACAGCGATAGATGGGGGGAATGGGACTGAATGGATTGTTCGACAGAGAGCCGACATGGACTCGATGGGCCGAATGGCCTCCTTCTGTGCAGTAATGAATCTGATGTATTGTAGGATATATCAGAGTTCTACAGTTAGTGATGGTGACTATATCAGGGTGTGTTACAGTGAGGCGTGTGGGTATATCATTGTTGGAGTGAGGGTTGTGGCGGTGGGATATATCAGTGTTTTTTGTGAGGGGTGTGTAGTACATTATAGATTTACAGTAAGGTTTGTGTTTATGCTGGAGCGCTGCAATCATGTGTGTGAGGTAAATCATACATATATAAGAACATAAGACATGGGAGCAGGAGTAAGTCATTTGGCCCCTCGATCCTGCTCCGGCATTCAACAAGATCATGGCTGATCTGATCTTGGCCTCAGCTCCACTTCCCTGCCCGCTCCCCGTAACCCCTGACTCCCTTATCTTTCGAAAATCTGTCCATCTCCACCTTAAATATATTCAAAGACCCAGCCTCCACAGCTCTCTGGGGAAGAGAATTCCAAAGATTAATGACAATCTGAGAGAAGAAATTCTTCCTCATTTCCGTTTTTAAAACGGTGCCCCCTTATTATGAAATTATGCCCCTTACTTCTGGATTCCCCCACGAGGGGAAACATCCTCTCTGCATCTACCCTGCCAAACCCCTTCAGAATCTTATATGATTGAACAAGATCCCCTCTCATTCTTCCAAACTCCAAAGAGTATAGGCCCAACCGGCACAACCTTTCTTAATAAGACAACACCTTCATCACACACACTATCTCACAAACACACACACACACTCACAAGCAACACAGATATCATTGTTATAGTGAGTCTGTGAGATATCATAAAGTGTTAAAGTGATGGGTGTGTACTGTATCAGTGCTTTACATTGAGGCGTGAGGTTTATATCAGTGTGTTATAGTGCGGGATGTGGGTTATGTGGTAAACCACTGTTTGTATTCCACTGTGTACATGCCTATACATGTCTCGGCTGACTCCTCCCACGAGTCCAGGTTTAAAGGTGACTGCTCCACAGTCCCTCTGTATTCTGGACCGGTCGACCAGTCGAGGCACACCTTCATTCTCTTGTTAATAAAAGCCTGTTAATTACTCGCTTAATCTCAGTCTTTTGAGTTATTGATAGCGCATCAATTTTATTAACAAGATTTTTATAATGGAGAAGATCCTCATACCAGCATGCCTGGACTTAGATCAACGGGAGGCGGACTATTCCACCAAGTTTACTCCCTGGCTTAGGTGTTTTGAACAATTTCTGGTCGCCTCCGCTGAAACGGTCAAATCGGACGAGGACAAACTGGATGTCCTGACCTCCAAAGTGAACTACCGAGTGTACTCGGTCACCCAGGACGCGACCTCGTACGCGGATGCTATCAAGCTCCTCAAGGACCAGTACACGCACCCAGTGAACGAGGTGTACGCTAGGCACCTCCTGGGGAGTCGTAAACAACAAACTGGGGAATCGACCGAGGAATACCTTCAGGCACTGTCTGTCCTTGGCCGGGCCTATGGTTGTAAGGATGTAAAGGCCGCCGTGTACACAGAGGAACTTATCCGGGATGCTTTTGTAGCGGGCCACAGGTCCAATTACACCTGTCAGCGACTGTTGGAGCAGAGTGACCTCGATCTCAACAAGGCCTCTGAACTCGCACTATCATTGGACGCAGCCTACCGGGGCATGGACGCCTACTCCTCTGCACCATGGACGCCATCGGGAACGACAGCCTGGGACATCGTAGGACCGTCTCATAGTGCTGGGCCACCCCAGCCACATCCCAGCAACGGCCCAACTACCGCAGCAGTGTCCCAAGGCCAGACAGCAGTGCCCCAAGGCCAGAAATGCTACTTCTGTGGCCAGGCCAAACACCCCAGAGCGCGCTGCCCGGCGAAAAATGCGATCTGCTCGGGCTGCAGGAAGAAAGGACACTACGCCAGCATCTGCAGGGCCAAAGCCACCCCGAACCCCAGCAGCGCCGCATGTGGGCCGTGCGGGCCGCCATCATGGGCCTCCCCAGCCATGTGCGAACCACCGGAACAGCAGCCATTTTGGATGCCTCCAGCCACATGGGGATCATGGACGCCGCCACCTTCGATGACAGCCGGGACGCAGCAGGCCCCCAACACCGCCTCATCTGATACCCGCAGTGACACACCGACCCCTATGCTGGCCTCCTTTACGCTGGACCAAGCGAGACCGCACCAGCTGGCCTGGTCCACAATGGACATTAAGGTAAATGGTCACGAAACAATCTGCCTTTTGACTCTGGGAGCACGGAGAGCTTCATCCACCCCGACATGGTGCGGCGTTGCTCTCTCCCAGTCCTGCCTGTGCACCAGCGGATTTCTATGGCCTCTGAGTCCCAGTCGGCGGACATTGGCGGCTACTGCGTGGTGACACTCGTAGTAGACAGGACTTTGTATGATAATTTTAAACTTCTGGTCCTGCCCCACCTCTGCGCTGCCGTTCTACTGGGGTTAGATTTGCAGTGCCACCTTAAAAGTGTTACGATGGTGTATGGTGGACCCCTCCCCCCACTCACAGTCCGCAGCCAGCAGCTTCCAAATTGCCCGCCGCGCACCAGGTGCAACCTCACCACACTCAGAGTCACCCCCCCCCACTGTTTGCTAACCTCACCCCCGACTGTAAGCCCATCGCCACAAAGAGCAGGCGATACAGTGCCGGGGACAGGGTTTTCATTAAAACCGAAGTGGAGCGGCTCCTGAAGGAGGGGATTATTGAGGGCAGCACCAGCCCCTGGCGAGCCCAGGTTGTGGTCGTTATGACCGGCGAGAAGCAGCGCCTGGTCATCGACTACAGCCAGACAATAAATCGCTACACCCTGCTGGACGCTTACCCACTCCCCCGTACAGCTGATATGGTCAACCAGATCGCGCAGTGCCGCTTCTTCTCGACCACTGACCTGAAATCAGCGTACCACCAGCTCCCTACCCGCCCTGAGGACCGCCAGTATACTGCCTTTGAGGCAAACGGCCACCTCTATCACTTCCTTAGGGTTCCCTTTGGCGTCACCAATGGCGTCTCCGTCTTCCAAAGGGAGATGGACCGGATGGTCGATCAAAATGCGTTGCAGGCCACCTTCCCATATCTGGGCAATGTGACCATCTGTGGCCATGACTTGCAGGACCATGACACAAACCTCGAAAAATTCCTCTGCACCGCCAAACTCCTCAACCTGATGTATAACAAGGAGAAGTGCATATTCCACACAACCCGCCTCGCCATCCTTGGCTGTGTGGTGGAACACGGAGTCATCGGTCCCGATCCCGACCGGATGCGTCCCCTTATGGAACTCCCACTGCCCCACTGCCTCAAGGCCCTGAAGAGGTGCCTAGGGTTTTTCTCTTATTACGCCCAGTGGGTCCTCTACTATGCGGACAAGGCCCGTCCGCTGATCAAGTCCACCTCTTTTCCCATGACGGCAGAGGCCCGCTTAGCCTTCCACCATATCAAGGAAGACATTGCCAAAGCCACCATGCATGCAGTGGACGAATCCATCCCCTTCCAGGTGGAAAGCGACGTGTCCGACTTTGCCCTGGCCGCTACCCTCAATCAGGCGGGGAGACCTTCTTTTCACGAACCCTCCTGGGCCCGGAGACCAGACACTCTGCCGTTGAGAAGGAGGCCCAGGCTATTGTGGAGGCTGTGCGTCATTGGAGGCACTACCTGGCCGGAAAACGATTTACCCTGCTCACTGACCAGCGTTCAGTTGCGTTTATGTTTAACAACAAGCAGAGGGGCAAAACCAAAAACGACAAGATCTTGAGGTGGAGAATCGAACTTTCCACCTACAATTACGAGATCTTGTACCAGCCCTGGAAGCTCAATGAACGCCCGGATGCTCTATCGCGTGGCACCTGCGCCAGCGCGCAGATCGATAGACTGCGGGCCCTCCACAATGACCTCTGCCACCCGGGGGTCACCAGGTTCTTCCACTTCATCAAGGCCCGCAACCTGCATTACTCCATTGAGGAGGTCAGGACCATGACCAGGAACTGCCAAGTCTGTGCTGAGTGCAAACCGCACTTTTATAGACCAGACAGGGCTCACCTGATAAAAGCCACTCGCCCCTTCGAGCGACTGAGCGTTGATTTTAAAGGGCCTCTTCCCTCCTCTGACCGCAATGTGTACTTCCTCAACATTATTGATGAGTACTCCCGTTTCCCGTTCGCCATCCCCTGCCCGGACATGACCAGTGCCACGGTCATTAAATGTCTGAACGACCTCTTCAACCTGTTCGGTTTCCCCAGCTATATCCATAGGGACCGGGGCTCATCATTTATGAGCGACGAACTCCATCAGTACCTGCTCGCTAGGGGTATTGCCACAAGCAGGACCACCATTTACAACCCCCGGGGGAACGGACAGGTGGAAGGAGAGAATGCGACAGTTTGGAAGGCCGCCCTGCTAGCCTTAAAGTCTAGGGGCCTTCCGACCTCCCGCTGGCAGGATGAGCTCCCCGATGCGCTCCACTCTATTCAGTCACTGCTCTGCACTGCCACTAACGCCACCCCTCATGAGAAAAAGTTTGTCTTCCCAAGGAAGTCCACATCGGGGACATTGCTACCGCCATGACTGACGTCCCCAGGGCCGGTCCTACTGAGAAGACACGTGAGGACCCATAAAATGGACCCCCTGGTCGAAAGGGTCGACCTCCTCCACGCCAACCCCCAGTATGCTTACATTGCGTACCCAGACGGGCGGGAGGACACAGTCTCCATACGAGACCTCGCACCCTCGGGGGCCGCAGTAACCCACTACCCACTACCACCCCTCCCCACGACCCGATATCCAGCCGCAGCAGACGGTGGGCCTGGGCCCTGTGACCCGCTCGACACCTACGAGGACTACACACCAGTGCCCCAGCCTACGCGGGACTCGACGCCGGAAGCTTCACAACACCTGCCGTCGCCACGTCGATCACAGCGGCAGACAAGACCTCCGGGGAGACACCAATACACTAACTTTTAATACACTTCACCCCGCCGGACTCATTTTTAAACAAGGGGTGAATGTGGTAAACCACTGTTTGTATTCCACTGTGTACATGCCTGTACATGTCTCGGCTGACTCCTCCCACGAGTCCAGGTATAAAGGTGACTGCTCCACAGTCCCTCTGTATTCTGGACCGGTCGACCACTCGAGGCACACCTTCATTCTCTTGTTAATAAAAGCCTGTTAAATGCTCGCTTAATCTCAGTCTTTTAAGTTATTGATAGCGCATCAGGTTATAACAGTGTTACAGTGAGGGTTGTGGGATATATCAGTGTTATGGTGATGGGTGTGGGGTGTATCAGTGTTACAGTGAAGGGTATGGGTATATCAGTGTTACAGTGCTGGGTGTGATGTATATCAGTGTTACAGTGTTGGGTGTGGGGCATATCAGTGTTACAGCGAGAGGTTTGTGTTATATCAGTGTTAAAGTGATGGATGTGGGGAATATCAGTTTTACAGTGATCGGTGTCTGGTACATTGGAGTGTTAGAATCATGGGTGTGGTGTATATCAGAGTGTTATAGTGATGGATGTGAGGTATATCAGTATTGCAGTGATGGGTGTGGGGTATATTGGAGTGTTAGCATCATCGGTGTGATGTATATCAGAGTGCGACAGTAGAAAGTGTGGGGCATATCAGAGTGTGAAGTGAGGGGTGTGGGGTATATCAGTGTTACAGTGAGGCATATGGGGCATAACAGACTGTTGCAGTGTGGATTATATCAGTGTGTAACTGTCATGGGTTTTTGATATGTGCAGGTGTTATAGTGAGGCGTATGGGCTATATCAGTTTGTTACAGAGAGGGTTGTGTGGTATTTCAGAGTGTTACAGTGGGGTGTGTGAGGGATATCAGAGTGATACCGTGTGGGTTATGTCAGTGTGTAACAGTCATGGGTTTTTGATATGTGCAGGTGTTACAGTGTGGGCTGTGGGGTGTAATGCTCAGTGACATGTCATCCTGGGATGGTACACTAGGTGGAGCTGTATGTATATAAGAGTGGGCTACCCACGATGCACTAGGCTACCCACAAGGCAGTAGTCAAGATGGATGCTGTACAAGTCCACATGGCTGAATAAAGTGACTGGCTCAAGCTAGCTGTTCATAAATATAATGTCTATTTATATATGAACATAACATGGTACCAGGAGTGGTAAAATCTGCTGAATATTGTGAAACACGACATGGAGAATTTGAAGCCAGCGGAGGGTTTGAAACTCACAGGGAATGTCGACTGCAATTGGCGGACTTTCAAACAACAATTCGAACTCTACATTGCAGCCATCGGGTTCGGTACGATGCCAGATGCAAGGAAAATAGCATTGCTGCTTACGGTTGCAGGCCTACAGGTGATAGAGATATCCAGAGGAGAGCAGAGAAAAGTTGGAAGCTGTGCGAAAGAAATTTGATACACATTGTTCTCCCAAAATGAACGAAATCTATGAGAGGTACGTGTTCTGGTCATGGACACAGCAGCAAATGAGACTTTTGATAGCTTGGTGACCAATCTGAAACTGAAAGCACAGACATGTAATTTCTCTGAGCTGAAATCATCCATGATTCGTGACCAGAATGTGTTTGGTATTCATGATAAAAAGGTCAGGGAACGTCTGTTGAGAGAAACCGAACTAACATTGGAAAATGTTGTGAAAATATGCCAAGCCAGTGAGCTAGCTCAAAAGCACGTGAAGACTTTCACTGAAATTAATAATAATGCGATTGTAGTAAGTGATAATGCTGCTGTCGGTGCTGTGTCCAACAAAAGGGAAGAAACCTGGTCAGAACAGAAATGAAAAGCAATTGGAGGAAGGAATTTTTAATTGTAAACGCTGTGGTTACAAACACCAGTCAAGACAATGCCCAGCGTTTGTGAAAATGTGCTCAAAATGTAATGGAAAGAATCACTTTGCCAAACAATGCTTTTCAAAAGTAAAAGCAAAGAAAGGGCAACAAGTCAATGTGATTGAGGACACTGATTTAAGTGAGATATTTTCTGTAGGAATGGTGTCATGTGACAATATCAAAAAGGATACTGAAAATGTGCAGCCCTCAGGAATCGACAATGCTGAACATAAAGTTAATGCAGTAAAGAAGACAAATGGATGATCCCACTGCAGGTAAATGGAGCATTAGTTACATTGAAACTAGACACTGGGGCAAAAGCAAACTTAATCAGTATGAGTGACATTAAAAATATGAAAGAAAAGCCCAAAATACAGAAAAAGTCAGTACTACTGAAGAACTATAATGGACAGAAAATAGATAGCTTAGGTGTATGCAGACTTAAAGTGACAGTCAAAGACAAAGTGCATCATCTCATGTTTTCTGTTGTGGCTGAAGGACTTGATTCACTACTAGGTGACAAAGCTTGTGAGGACTTAGAACTGGTCAAGAGAGTCTACCGTATAAACCGTGCCATAAGCAGACCAGATGACTCACTGGATTCTGTAGTGAGTAATTTCCAGGATGTATTCAAAGGATTTGGAGCTCTACCATTCACTTACAAGATCCAGCTAAAGGAGGATGCTCAGCCAGTGGTACATGCTCCATGGAGAGTTCCAGCACGCCTGCGTGACCGGCTCAGGAAGGAACTGGACAGAATGACCACTCTAGGAGTCATCAGGAAAGTCGAAGAGCCAACAGACTGGGTTAACTCCATGGTATGTGTCAAGAAAAAGAACAATAATCTAAGAATATGCATGGATCCAAAGGACTTAAATGCAGACATAAAACGTGAACACTACCAGATTCCCAAGCGAGAAGCAATCACCAGTGAAATGTTAGGTGCCAGGTACTTCACAAAGCTCGATGCCTCACAAGGATTTTGGCAACTAAAACTGGCTGAAGAGAGCACCAAGTACTTTACCTTCAACACAACATTTGGCAGGTATTATTTCCTCAGAATGCCTTTCGGGATAATATCTGCATCTGAAATCTTTCATAGAGCGATGGAACACATAATTGAAGGTCTGTAACCAGTTTGGGTCTATATTGATGACATCATCATCTGGGGCTCCACGCTGAAAGAACACAATGAAAGACTGACTAAAGTGCTACAGAGCATATGCCGGAATGGCCTGAAGCTCAACAAGGCCAAGTGTCAGTTTTGCGTCCAGGAAGTCACTTTCCGAGGAGATAATCTATTTGGTAAAGGAATAGCGCCAGATATGGAAAAAGTAAACGCTATACACAACATGCCCCGACCCACTGACCAAAAAGGAGTGCTACGCATCATTGGGATGATAAACTTCATTGGAAAGTTCATTCCAAACTTGTCAGCCAAGACAACCTGTCTGTGAGACCTGCTGCATAAAACAAATGAGTTTGCATGGACAGAAAGACATGAACAAGAGTGGAGGAACCTTAAAACAGTGCTGACAACCACACCTGTACTCACCTTCTTTGACCCAACAAAGAGAATCAAAGTGTCAACAGATGCATCAAAAGATGGCCTGGGCGCGGTCTTGCTACAAGCAGAGGGTGAAGATTGGAAGCCTGTTGCCTATGCCTCCAGGTCTATGACTGATTCTGAGTGTCGATACACCCAGATTGAAAAGGAATGTCTAGGCTTGGTAGTTGGACTAGGAAAGTTTCATGGCTACATATATGGAATTCCCACCTTCACAGTTGAGACAGACCACAGCCCATTGGTTGCCATCATAAAAAAGAACCTGAATGAGATGTCTCCAAGGATTCAACGTCTCATGATGAAGCTGCAAAGATATGACTTTGAACTGATCTACACACCAGACAAATACACAGTGTTAGCAGATGCACTATCCCGAGCACCCATAATGAGTCATGTGAGCTCTACTGAGGAAGACGTGGATGTTCATGTGAATATGGTCACTTCTGCGCTGCCCATGTCAGACACAAAATCAAGCAAATAGCAGAAGAAACAGTAAAAGATACAGTGTTACAAACAGTAATAGAGAATATTCATCATGGTTGGCCAAAAGGTTCCTGTCCAAAGTACTTTCACATAATGTCAGAGTTGAGTGTCGCAAGTGGACTATTACTAAAACAGAACAGAATAGTCATTCCACAGACTCTACGTCAAGACATGCTCAAAAGGATACATGAGGGACACCTCGGAATTGAAAAATGCAAAAGGAGAGCAAGAGACACGGTTTATTGGCCTGGCATAAAAAAGGACATTGAGAAAATTGTAGGCAAATGTGAGACATGTCAGAAACACCAAAACAAACAAGCAAAGGAACCAATGAAATTAGTTGACTTACCAACAGCACCATGGCAAAATGTTGGTATGGACCTTTTTCATTTGAATGGTAAAGACTATCTCATAGTGATTGACTACTACTCTAACAATCCTGAGATGGCGCTGCTCTCAAGCACCACTGCAAGCAGTGTCATAATGCATGTGAAATCCATCTTCGCCAGACATGGAATTCCGAGGATTGTCATTAGTGACAATGGTCCGTGCTTCAACTGTAAGGAATAGCAACAGTTTGCAGCACAGTATGACTTTCAGCACATCACATCCAGTCCTTTGTATGCTCAGTCGAATGGTAAGGCCGAGAAAGGTATTCAAGTTCTCAAGCAGATACTGAAGAAAGCAACAGAAAGCAAGCCTGATCCTTATTTTGCCCTGCTGAGCTACCGAGCCTCAGCTTTAGACTGTGGTTCTTCACCTGCTGAACTCCGAATGGGCCGGAAGTTGCGCACCACGCTACCCTGCTGTGCAAAAGAAAAGCAGAGTAAGGAACTAAGACAGAGACATCAACTGTTAAAGCTGAAACAGAAATCATTCTATGACAAGTCATCCAAAACTCTGAAACCATTGACAAGGGATGATGTTGTCAGGATTGAGGATCCAGATGCATGGTACAGGAAAGCTACAGTTCTTGAGGAAGTAGGACCAAGGTCATACAGTGTTAGAACTGAGGAAGGACAGATTCTCAGGAGGAACCGCCATTCCCTTCTGAAAGCCTCCTGTTGCTCCGATGCGGATTTTCCTACAAGTAGCTGATCCCAGTCCATTTTGGCCAGATCCTGCCTTATCCTATTAAAATCGGCCTTCCCCCAATTTAGAACCTTTATTTCCGGCCCATCCCTGTCCTTTTCCATGACCACCTTAAATCTTACCATATTATGGTCACTATCACCAAAGTGCTCACCTACTAGCACTTTTTCCACTTGGCCGGCCACATTCCCTAGAATTAGGTCCAGTACCGCCCCCTCTATTGTAGGACTTTCTACATGCTGGCTCAAAAAGCTCTCCTGGATGCAGTTTAAGAATTCTACACCCTCTGAGCCTTTCACACTCTGACTATCCCAGTTAATATTGGGGAAGTTGAAATCCCCCTTTATTATTACCCTATTATTTGCACATTTCTCCGAGATTTGCCTTCATATCTGTTCCTCTATCTCCCCCTGACTGTTTGGAGGCCGATAGTACACTCCCAGCAAAGTGCTTGCCCCCTTTTTGTTTTTAAGCTCCACCCATATGGCTTCATTAGAGGACCCTGCTAATATATCATCCCTCCTTACTGCAGTAATTGATTCCTTAATTAATATTGCGACACCCCCTCCTCTTGTACCTCCCCCTCTGTGTCTCGCCTGAAGATTCTGTACCCCGGAATATTGAGCTGCCAGTCTTGCCCCTCCCTCAACCATGTCTCCGTGATAGCAACAATATCATACTCCCATGTGTTTATCAACACCTTCAGTTCATCCACCTTATTTGCAAGACTCCTTGCATTAAAATAGATGCCATCCAGCCTTGCCCTTATATATTTGCACTGTCTACCAAGCTGACTTGTTTTATTCTCTATAATTGGCAGCACATCACCCCCTATTTCAGCTCCCCTCTGTATCCCATCCCCCTGCCAAGTTAGTTTAAACCCCCCCCCCAACAGTGGTAGCAAACCTCCCCGCAAGAATATTTGTCCCGCTCTGGTTCAGGTGCAACCCGTCCGACTTGTACAAGTCCCACCTTTCCCAGAAGCAGGCCCAGTGATCCAGGAAAGTAAAACCCTCCCCCCTACACCAACACTTTAGCCACGCATTCATCTGCTCTATCCTCCCATTCCTATACTTACTAGCACGTGGCACTGGGAGTAATCCAGGGATTACAGCCAGTGGCGATTCCCTTGGTCGCTACTACTGCAGCGGACGTATCCAGGGCGTCTATTTCATCGTGGGTGGCCCGGTTTGGGGTGCCATCTGACATCTCCTCTGACTGAGGTCCACAATTCACGTCAGAGTTGTGGAACGCAGTTGCACAGGGCTTGGGTACCAAGCTGCACCGTACCACCGCTTACCATCCGCAAGCGAACGGCCTATGTGAGAGGTTTCATCGGTCTCAAAAGGCGTCCCTCTGTGCCAGCTTGCGTGGTCCCAACTGGGTGGACAGCCTCCCTTGGGTGATGCTAGGCCTCCATACAGCCCCCAAGGATGACCTCCAGACTTCATCGGCTGAGTTAGTCTACGGACAAGCACTTCGAGTACTAGGGGATTTCCTCCCTCCACATACAGAACCGTGGTCGCCTGCTCAGCAGCTCCTTCAGCATCACGAGGTGGCAAAGAATTTCCTGCCTATTCCAACCTCGCATCACAACCTACAGAGGCCTCATGTTCCAGCAGAACTTATGAGTTCCGAGTACGTTTTTATTCGGCACGATGCTCATAGAGATACACTCAGACCACCTTATGCTGGACCGTTTCATGTCATCTCAGCGGGAGAGAAATTTTTCACAGTCGAAGTGGGAGGTAAGTCCGATACCATCTCTATCGACCGACATAAACCAGCCCATCTGGATCGGAGTGAACCAATTGTTGCTGCACAGCCACCTCGCCATGGACGACCACCGTTGGCTGCTAGGCCAGTTATGCAACAGCCTACCATTGAACTGCCTGCTTCTGCCTCATCCTTGCCTACACATTCTGCTACTGTTTCCTCCACCCCAGATGCACCGCTTCAGACACAGTCAAGCACCGGCTCATCTCCCAAAGTTCCACCATCTGAAGTTCGTAGACGTTTGGGCAGAATCATTAAACCTCCTGTTCATTTGACGCTGTCTGTTAAAGAGAATTCTGGGGTGGCGCCTGTGGCGGAGCCACCAAGAGACACTGGGCAATCAGTAATCATTCCTTTAACTACCATGTCGTGCAGCTGTGGACTGCACCTTTAAATTGTATGTAGTTTCTTGCATTTTCGCGCGATGACGTCATGACGCCGATCACGTGACCACCAGTTGGCGCGGAGAGCGTGATGACGTCGTGACGTCATGTTCCAGTATTTAGTAGCAGTCTCAAGAGGCTGTGAGGCTGCACAGACCTGTTTACATCTGCTCCTGTAGTTTTACCAGTTAAGTTGTTTGTTTATTAAACTTGGTTGTTTTGTTTCATTGTGTCGAACTTCATTATTCGGATAGGAACTTCCGTTCCTACAGTATCAATATAGGTAGAAACAGGGATGTGATCCTTCAGGAAGATTATAGGGAGTTGGGAAAGAGGTTAAAATGAGGACATCGATGGAAGTAGTCTCCGGATTATTCCTGGTGCCATGCGCTGGTGAGGATAGAAATAGGAGGAGAGAGCAGATGGATGCGTGGCTGAAAAAATGTTGCAGAAGGCAGGGCTTCAGGTTCCTGGGGCATTAGGACAGGTGCTGGGGGTGGTGGGACCTGTACAGGTCGAACAGGTTGCACCTCAACAGAGACGGAAACAATGGCTTTGTGGGGACGGGGATGGGGAGTGGGGGCTGCTTGTGCTCTTCGGGAGGGCATAAACGTTTTTGGCTGGGGGATGGGCACAAGGATGTAACATAAGAAAGGGGAAATAAAGTGCTCAAAGAATTGGGTGAGGCAGAGAGCACTAAAGTAAGAAATAGTCAGCTATTAGGGGGGTTGAACTAAAAGAGAGTACAAGAAGGTCTAAGATAGGCTTACAGTGTGTGTATGTGAACACATGAAGCGTAGTCAACAAGGTAAGTGAGCTGCAGGCACAAATAACCACATACAAATATGATGTTGTGGCAATAACTGAGACCTGCCTCCAAAAAGGACAGGATTGGGTTTTAAATATTCCTGGTGATAAGCTGTTCAGGAAAGATGCAGAAGGGAAGATAGGAGGTGCTGTGGCAGTATTGGTAAAGGAGAATGTTACAGTACTGGAGAGAGAGGATGACCTGGAGGGGTAAAGGGCAGAATCTATATGGCTAGAGTTAAGAAATAATAGAGGTGCTTTTACACTCCTCATTGTAAACTATCAACCACCCAATAATGGGAAAGATATCGGTGGCATAGCACGGTGGCATAGTGGTTAGCACTGTTGCCTCACAGTGCCAGAGACCCGGGTTCGAATCTGGCCTTGGCTGACTGTCTGTGTGGAGTTTGCACATTCTCCCCGTGTTTGCGTGGGTTTTCTCCGGGTGCTCCGGTTTCCTCCCACAGTCCAAAGATGTGCGGGTTATGTTGATTGGCTATGATAAATTGACCCTTAGTGTTAGGGAGATTAAATACGTGGGGTTACGGGGATAGGGTGGGATATGTGTTGGTGTAGGGGGTACGGGGATCGGGTGGGATATGTGTCGGTGCAGGCTCAATGGGCCGAAATGGCCTCTATCTGCACTGTGGGATTTCTGTGGATTTCTGTGGATATGGAGTAGCAAATTTGCAGAGAAATTACAGAGGTGCAAGAAATATAGATTAGTGGTAATGGGGGACTTCAACTATTCTAATATAGACTGGGATTGTAATAGTGTAAAGGGCAGAGAGGGGGAAGAATTTCTGAAGTGCTTTCAGCACATTCTTGATCAGTATGTGTCTGACCTGAAGAGGGAGGAGGCAATGCCGGATTTGGTTCTGGGTGTTGTATCCGTGTGTTAATGAAGATACGGAATGAAGGAGTTGATTTAACAAGTGTTTACTGAACAAAGTCTGGAGGTGAACTAAACTATAAAAGATGCTATACAGCTTATATACCCGAGTGGTCAGTACCGGTACTACAGTACACAGGGGCTTCAAAAAAACATAGTTCCTCTTAAAGGTACATACACTACAATTCCTCCCCTTTTAGATAAATAGTACATAACATTTTAAGTAATCATTAATTAACATTTTTACAAGAACAATAATCTACACATTTGCTGAAGTTAATCAATTACAAATTCAGTCTCTCTGGAGGCTTCCTGACTCGGTCCAGATAACGCCTCGGTGGTGTAGCAGGTTTCGGTGGTGTAGTAGGTTCTTTTGGCAAGGTCGATTCGGCTTGAATGCCAGTGTCGGGTTCATCTGGTTCCAGCATCACCGGATCGGAGGTAGATACTATGGGTATCTCTGCTTCATCATTAGACATATATAGTTGTGGTGCAGGTTGTCCCTATTCGGATGACTCTATGATCTGGTCAGCATGGTGCCTTATAATGCTTTGTCCGATGTCCACGCTATACATCAGCGGTCCTAGTCGTGTGCAAATAGTTCCAGGCTGCAATTTATCGGTACGGTAGTCGCGGGCCAAAACTTGTTGACCTAACTGGAAGGTTCTAGTTGGCCTTTCATTCATGCCTTGAAATTGCCGGTTCTCTACGTCCCTTCATATGTTTGGCTTGATCAAATCCAACTGGCATCTTAGTCTTCAATTGAAAAATATCATGGCGGGGGTTTGGTGTGTAACCACATGTGTTGCATTCCTGTACGCAAACAAGAAGTTATCTACCTTATGTTGTAGATTTATGTCTTCATTACCCATGGCCTTTATGGCCTTCTTAAAGGTCTGGACAAACCTTTCAGCTCATCCATTGGTGGCGGGATGGTATGGGGTGGACATGTAGTGCTTAACCCCATTGTTTTATAAGAACTTCCTGAATTCTTCGTATACAAATTGTGGTCCATTATCAGAACAGATCTGTTCAGGCAGCCCATTCCTGGCGAAAAAGGTCCTTAATACTGTGATGCTTCTTTCCGTGGTGGTGGAGGACATCATTATTACCTCCGGCCACTTGGAGTGTGCATGAACCGCGGTTAAGAACATTGAGTCCATCAATGGACCAGCAATGTCGATATGTAACCTTTGCCATGGAGATGAGGGCCACTCCCATGGATGTAGAGGGGCTTGTGGTGGGGCGTTTTGGACCTTCTGGCATCCTAGACCGCTCTTGGTCATTTCTTCGATGTCTCCATCGATACCTGGCCACCACACAAACGCTGTGGCTAAGTTCTTCATTTTCTCTCCACCCAGATGCCCTTCGTGAAGCTCCTTTAGCACTTTATCCTGGAGTTTCGGTGGAATCACCCCTCTGGATCCACACATCAAGGTTCCTCGGCACACTGACAGCTGTTCTCTTCTTTGCGAGAATGCTGGCAACAGTGGTTCGCCATGTGATGGCCATCCCTTCACTGTTAAATCGTAGACTCGTGAGAGAGTCGGGTCAATTCTCGTTTCCATTTCAATGGTAGAATTTGTCACTGGTACATATTCCACTGTGGTCGAGTGGGAACTCTCCACTGGGTCCACTGTCGGTGCCTCTTCTAATGTTGGCAATGGTAGGCGCGATAAACCGTCAGCATTCCCATGCTGTTTTGTTCCTTTGTATTCTATGTCATATCGGTGTGCCACTAGGAAAAGGGACCACCTCTGTAGCCTTTGCACTGTCATAATGGGGACGCACTTTATAGGGTTGAATATGGAGACGAGGGGTTGATGGTCAGTCAACAAGATAAATTTTTGTCCATGTAGGTAATGGTTGTATTTCTTCACCCCCCACACCAGGCTGAGTGCCTGCCTTTCGATCTGGGCATAGTTACGCTCAGCTGAGTTCAATGAGTGTGACGCAAAAGCTATCGGCCGCTCTGAGCCATCAGGGAATCTATGCGCTAATACCGCTCCCATGCTGTAAGGGGCTGCATCGCACGCCAGTCTGATTGGCAGTGATGGGTTGTAATGAGCCAACACTTCCTTGGACGTGATCAAGCCTTTGCATTTATGGAAGGCACGTTTACAGTCTTCGCTCCATTTCCAAATTACTCCCGTTTGTAGCAGTGCGTTAAGAGGGTGCAGAACCGTTGACAAGTTCGGTAAGAATTGATGATAGTAATTTATTAATCCCAAGGAAGGACCTTAATTGTGAGACATTTTCAGGCGCTGGGGCTTTTACGACCGCTTCAATTTTTTCAGGTGACTTATGCAACCCTTCTTCGTTAATGACATGGCCACAATATGATATTTGTTTCTGGAAAAATTCGCACTTGGGGCGATTTGCTCATAGGCCCCGTTCCCTCAGCCTCGTGAGCACCTGCTCCAAATTGGCAAGGTGCTCGTTGTCATTTTCTCCTGTTACAAGGATGTCGTCTAGGTAGCATTGAGTCCCCGGAATCCCTTGCAGGACTTGCTCCATAGCTCTTTGCCAGATAGCTGTAGCTGATGCTACTCCGAAAACCAGTCGATTGTACTGGTACAGGCCTCTGTGTGTGTTTATCGTGAGATACTTTTTAGAGGCCTCCTCATCCTCCAACTGTAGATATGCCTGTGCCAAGTCAATTTTGGTGAAACGTTTCCCTCCAGATAGTGAGGCGAAAATATATTCTATCCACGGAAGAGGATACTGTACCGTGTGAAGGACCGGGTTTACAGTCACCTTGAAGTCCCCACAGATGCGAATCTTTCTCTGTTCTTCAGATTTATCATTATTCAACGTTTTCTTCATGACCGGGATGATGGGTGTTGCCCACTCGCTCCAATCTACCTCGGATAATACGCATGCTTTTTCCAAATTCTCCAGCTCTGCCTCGACTGCTGGACGAATTGCGTCTGGCACCGACCTTGCCTTAAAAATCTTGGGAATTGCCGCATCTTCCACTTTTATTGAGGCGGTGGCGCCTTTCAGGTTTCCTAGTTCCTGTTGAAACACTTCTTTGGCGTTAGCCAAGATTTCTTTTAATCGTCCAGGTATGACGTCATCATCATTTTTTTTCTTACTGGTCACCGTCAGTGCCTGAATGGAGTGCTAGTCTAAACGTATCTTTCTGATCCATTCACGTCCCAACAACGGTGGACCACCATCTTGCAGAACGTATAATTACAACTTCTGTATATCCTTGCCGTTGTAAAGAACAGGCACCCTTATTTTCCCTCTGGGGTATACTTTCTGCCCCATATATGTCTTCAAGATAATGGATGTGTCTTTCAAAGGTATATGTGGAAATAGCCGCTTGTAATCCCGTCGATTTATGACGGTCAGAGCTGATCCTGTATCAAGCTCCATTTTAACTGGGGACCCCGCTATCGTGAGGGTAACCCAAATGGTCTGGTAATCTTCTTCGGCAATTACATTATGTAACTTGAGACAGCTTAGTCTTTTGTTTCCGGAGTCGCTATCACTCTTCTGGTCTTCGGAGCTACTGTCTGTCATCATTTGTACCTTTCTGTACTTTTCCTTATTGACCTTATTACTTTTGTGGTAAACCACTTTTATCGTTCACTATCGTTACACTATAGTTATCACTGTTATATCGTTACTCTATGGTTATCACTGTTCACACTGTTGTATCACTATACGAGGTCGCCTCTTGTCACGCTGCTATACCTGGGCTGACCACTGCTGACTCCGCCCATGACTCCACCTACCTGCCCAGGTATAAAGGTAGTCGACTGGCTGGCATTCCTCCTTGTTGTATCCGATCACCCACGAGGGTGGGCTCTGTTATTTAGCCAATAAAAACCTATAGTTACTTTCTTAACTCGTCGCTTTTCATTGGATGAATTGATAGGTATATCAATTTTATTGGCTAAATTTTAAAATGTCGACACCTGAGCAGTCAAACGACCAGCCAAGCGACCAGCCAGACGCCCAGCTACAACAGTCACAGCAGCCAGCCTGGCTGCGAGCCCTCAGACCACCGTACCTGGATCTAAACCCACAGGCACCAAACTCAGCCCTCGACTTCGAACACTGGCTGAGCTGCTTCGAAGCCTACCTGGGAGAATCCGGCGTGCCTCAGAAATCCATGCTAAGAGTTCTGAACGCCCAAGTGAGCCCTAAAGTATTCGCACTCATCCGGGACCTTAAAACATACGGGGACGCCATCAACCGGCTGAAAAGACAGTACCAAACCTCGGTAAATTCCATGTATGCCAGACACCTCCTAAGATCCCACCCGCAACAGCCAGGAGAGCTCGTGGAGGAATTTTTACGGGTGCTACAAGCACTCGGCAGAGACTGTAACTTTAAAGCGGTAACGGCGGCAGAAAATACTGAAGACAATGTCCGCGATGCCTTCGTAAAGGCCTGCGGTCCGACTACTCACGGCAAAGACTACTGGAAGCAAGGGACCTCGACCTGGACAAAGCTGCAGCCCTCGCTCTCTCTCTAGAGGTGGCCCATCGGGACCTCGAGGCATACTCAAGGTACTGTAACTCGCGACCCTGGGACTTGGGACCGACCCCGACCGCGATACCCCCCGCAGCAACCCCCCTGGGACCTACCTCAGCGTCGGCGTCCCGAACCCGATCAAGACCGCCACCCCCGGTACCGGCTCCGACATCGGACCACCGCGATCGGGCCGCCGGCTGCTTCTTCTGCGGCCAGGCGAAACACCCGAGGTCGCGCTGCCCAGCCAGGAACTCTACCTGCTCAAACTGCATGAAGAAAGGCCACTTCGCTAAGGCCTGCAGAGGTGGATCATCAGAGGCCAGCAGTGCCTCATGCGAGCTGTGGGGGCGGCCATCTTCCTTCAAGGCAACAGAGGCCAGCATCCCCACATGTGAGTCATGGGGGCGGCCATCTTTGATACAGGCAACCGACACCAGCAGTGCCTCATGTGAGTTATGGGGGCAGCCATCTTCTCCGCCATTTTGTCCAACCTCGTGGGAGACGCCATTTTACCCACCACGCCCGACCGCCACCGTGCCTCTAGACCCGACTACCGCCTCAACCGCAGACTACAACAACTCGCTCAGCTATACACTAGCCTCCGTCACACTGGACCAGGCCCACCCGCATCACCTGTCCAAGTCGATGATGGACATCAAAGTAAACGGTCACGCCATGACCTGCCTGTTCAACAGCGGAAGCACGGAGAGCTTCATCCACCCAGACACGGTGAGCCACTACTCCCTCCCTGTCCTGCCAACGTGCAACCGGATCTCGATGGCATCGAGGTCACACGCCACAGACATCAGCGGCTACTGTGTTGTGACCCTGTCGGTTAAGGGTACGGAGTATAAAAATTTTAAACTCCTCGTCCTGCCCCAGCTATGCGCTGCCGTCCTATTAGGCCTAGACTTCCAATCCCACCTCCAAAGCGTCACGCTAGCATACGGCGGAACCCTCCCCCCACTCACAGTCAACAACCAGCAGATTTTAAACCGCCCACCGCGTAACACCTGCGGCCTATCCACCCTCAAGGTCCCGCCACCTTCCCTGTTCGCTAACCTCACCCCGACTGCAAACCCGTCGCTACCAAGAGCAGGCGGTAGAGCGCCGGGGACAGAGCTTTCATTAGCTCTGAGGTGCAGCGTCTCCTGAAGGAGGGCATCATCGAGGGGAGCAGCAGCCCCTGGCGTGCCCAGGTCGTGGTCATTAAGACCGGCAATAAAAACCGCCTGGTCATTGACTACAGCCAGACCATAAACAGGTACACCCAGCTGGACGCATACCCCCTTCCCCGCATATCTGATATGGTCAATCAGATTGCGCAGTACCGGGTATTCTCCACCATCGACCTTAAGTCGGCCTATCACCAACTCCCTATCCACCCTGAGGACCGCCAGTATACAGCCTTCGAGGCGAACGACCGCCTCTACCACTTCCTTAGGGTTCCCTTCAGCGTCACCAACGGGGTTTCGGTCTTCCAAAGGGAGATGGATCGGATGGTTGACCAGAACGGGCTGCACGCCACGTTCCCCTATCTAGATAATGTCACCATCTGCGGCCGCGACCGGCAGGACCACGATGTTAATCTGGAGAGATTCCTCCATACGGACCAACGGCTGAACCTCACCTACAATAAGGATAAATTTGTGTTTAACACCTCGCGCCTTGCCATCCTCGGCTGTGTAGTAGAGAACGGAGTCATCGGCCCCGACCCCGAAATAATGCGCCCCCTCATGGAGGTTCCCCTCCCCCACTGTCCAAAGGCACTGAAGAGAACCCTGGGGCTCTTCGCCTACTATGCCAATGGGTGCCCAATTATGCGGACAAAGCCAGGCCCCTCATGAAGTCCACATCCTTCCCCCTTACGGAGGAAGCGTGCGCAGCCTTCTCCCTCATTAAGGGAGACATTGCCAAGGCCACTATGCACGCAGTGGATGAGTCCATCCCCTTCCAAGTCGAGAGCGATGCTTCCGACTTCGCCCTAGCCGCCACCCTTAACCAGGAGGGGAGACTGGTGGCCTTCATCTCAAGGACCCTACAGGGCCCTGAGATCCGACACTCGTCGGTCGAGAAGGAGGCCCAGGCGATTGTGGAGGCGGTACGACGCTGGAGGCACTACCTGGCAGGCAAACGATTTACCCTCCTTACCGACCAACGTTCGGCCACTTTTATGTTTAATAACAAGCTGAGGGGCAAAATCAAGAATGACAAGATCTTGAGGTGGAGCATCGAGCTCTCCACCTACGATTATGATATCTTGTACCGGCCAGGTAAGCTGAACGAACCCCCCGATGCTCTGTCATGAATTACATGCGCCAGCGCGCAAAGTGATAGACTTCAGTCCCTCCACAACGACCTCTGCCACCCCGGGGTCACCAGACTTTACCACTTCATTAAGGCCCGCAACCTGCCCTACTCCATCGAGGAGGTCAGGACCATGACCAGGAACTGCCAGACCTGTGCCGAGTGCAAACCGCACTTCTTTAGGCCGGACAGAGCAAGCCTGATCAAGGCCACCCGCCCCTTCGAGCGCTTGAGCATCGACTTTAAGGGGCCCCTCCCGTCCTCTGACCGTAATGTGTACTTCCTCAACATTGTTGATGAGTACTCCCGTTTCCCCTTTGCCTTCCCCTGCCCAGACATGACCAGTACCACGGTCATTAAATGCCTGAACGACCTCTTCGCCTTGTTCGGGTTCCCAAACTACATACATAGTGACCGGGGCTCCTCATTCATGAGCGAGGAACTCCGTCAGTTCCTACTAGCGAGAGGTATTGCTGCAAGCAGGACCACCAGCTACAACCCCCGAGGGAACGGCCAGGTAGAAAGAGAGAACGCGACGGTATGGAAGGCCGTCCTCTTAGCCTTAAAGTCTAAGGGCCTGCCAACCTCTCGCTGGCAGGAAGTCCTCCCGGCAGTGCTGCATTCCACCCGGTCCCTACTTTGCACTGCCATCAACGCCACCCCCCATGAACGAATGTTTGCCTTCCACAGGAAGTCGACTACGGGAACCACGCTATCAACCTGGCTGACCTCTCCAGGGCCCGTCTTGCTGCGAAAGCACGTGAGGGCGCATAAAACGGACCCCCTGGTCGAGAGGGTGGACCTCCTGCACGCCAAACCCCAGTACGCCTATGTGGCATACCCAGACGGGCGGGAAGACACAGTCTCCTTACGAGACCTCCCACCCTCGGGCACTCCGGAGACACCACCTTCACCCCCCCCACCACCCCCCCAATTCCAGACCAGGTAGACGGCATGCCGGAACCCCACGAGCCTTCGCCGACCACGCAGACACCAGCATTAACACCGGATAATGCAACACCGCCGCTGCGATGATCAGAAAGGCTTACGAGGCCTCCGGACAGACTGACATACCAGAACTGGTAGTACACTTCACCCCGCCGGACTCAAATCTAAACAAGGGGTGAATGTGGTAAACCACTTTTATCGTTCACTATCGTTACACTATAGTTATCACTGTTATATCGTTACTCTATGGTTATCACTGTTCACACTGTTGTATCACTATACGAGGTCGCCTCTTGTCACGCTGCTATACCTTGGCTGACCACTGCTGACTCCGCCCATGACTCCACCTACCTGCCCATGTATAAAGGTAGTCGACTGGCTGGCATTCCTCCTTGTTGTATCCGATCACCCACGAGGGTGGGCTCTGTTATTTAGCCAATAAAAACCTATAGTTACTTTCTTAACTCGTCGCTTTTCATTGGATGAATTGATAGGTATATCAACTGTCAGCGGATTTTTTTCCAGATCGGCATACACGTGCAATTTGTCCCATCTTTCCGCATTGCCTGCAGGCTTTGTCCTTGAACCAGCAGTCCCTCTGGTCATGGGTGGATCTGCCGCAGCGATAACATCTCTCGAAACCCCGTGTCATTTCATGGGTGCCGAAGTCGTGTGGCTTTTGCTGTATCTCTGCAGCTCCTCTTGCTGCTGCTTTGTATGATACAGCCACACTGAAAGCCTTGTCCAGTGTCAAATCTTTCTCAGAAAGTAGTCTTTTCTGTGTTCCTTCACTTAGGAGACCGCAGACGAATTTGTCTCGTAGAGAATCTGCCAGTCCTGTCCCAAATTGGCAGTGCTTTGACAGCTTTCGTGATTCGGTGAGGTAATCAGCGTTACTTTCATTCTTGTGCTGATTCCTCCTGAAGAATTGGAATCGTTCCACTATCAGCAGCGGTGTTGGGTTTAAATGCTCCTGTAGGGTATCAACAATCTCCTTAAAATTCTTGTCCATCGGTTTGGCTGGAGTGATCAAGTTTCGTAACAGCCCGTACGTCCTTGTGCCCATCAGATTTAGAAGTACCGATGCCTTTTTATCATCCAATACTTCATTCGCCTTGCAATATACCTCCACTCTTTCCACATATGTGGTCAAATCCTCTATATCACTATCGAAAGCAGTAATATTGCCAGTCTTAGGCATCCTGTAAAACAAAAATGGCGCCCTCCACGCTTTCCCTTCATCCCTGCCGAGTCAAGATGGCGCCTCCCACACTCCCCCGCCGCTGCTGCTGCTGCGAACGCTGTTCTCTGCGGTTTTTATGTACACATATATTTTAAACAGTTTCTCCATCACTTGGAGAATCGTTCCCGTCGGACTGTCTGGGACTTTCCCCTCCCTCTGCTTGGTCCGAACGCCGACCTGCTTTGCAGCACCGGCCGTCTCCTGAGTGCTCCACCCTCTGTCCCTGTTGGCCTCTGCCTTCTTACTCGCTGCCCAGCCGCGCTGCATAGCCACCCGATGGAGCCCCAGCCCGCTGCCCAGGAAGGATCAGTGCATTACCTGCCACCAGCCCGTTTAGCTGGTGAAACCACAGTTTTTTTTTTTCTTCGACCTTCGCCTGAGGAATCGATCACCTTGAGGTGCTGCCGAATTGCAGGTAAGTTCATTTCTAACTCGTCGCCACTGTTGTATCCGTGTGTTAATGAAGATACGGAATGCAGGAGTTGATTTAACAAGTGTTTACTGAACAACGTCTGGAGGTGAACTAAACTATACAAGACGCTATACAGGCTTATAAACCCGAGTGGTCTCTACTGGTACTACAGTACACAGGGGCTTTAAAAAAACATAGTTCCTCTTAAAGGTACATAAACTACACTGGGGAAGAAGGTTGGTCAACTGGAGAAGTGTCAGTAGGTGAACATTTAGGGTACAGTGATCATAGTATCAGAAGGTTCAGATTAGCTATGAAAAAGAACAGGGAGCGATCTAGATTAAGAATGTTTAACTGGGGGAAAGCCAATTTCAATTGGATGAGAGCGGATCTGACTCGGTTTAACTGGAATCAACGATTCGCAGGAAAAACTGTGGTAGAACAATGGGCTGCCTTTACAGATGAAACAATTCGGTAACAGTAGAGGCACATTCCCGCTGGGGGAGAGATAGTGCAACCAAAGTCAGAGCTCCCTGGATGATGAAACAATTAACCAATAAGATGAAGCAGAAAACGAGTGTGTATGACGGATGTTAGGTTGCAACTACATCAGATAATCAGGTTTTATACAGAAAGGTCAGAGGAGAAGTGAAAAAGAAAATAAGAGGGAGAAAGAGAGGGTATGAGAACAGAATGGCAGCCAACATAAAAGGAAACCCAAAAGTCTTCTATAGGCATATAAATAGTAAAAGGGTTGTAAGGGGAGGGGTGGGGCCGATTAGGGGCCATAAAGGAGACCTATGCATGGAGGCAGAGGGTATGGCCGAGGTAAAGAATGACTACTTTGCATCTGTCTTCACCAAGAAAGAGGATACTGGCATAGACGTGGTGAAGGAGTAGGCATTGGAGACACTTGATAGGATAAAAATTGATAAAGAAGAGGTATTAGAAAGGCTGGCTGAACATAAAGTAGATAAATCACCAGGACCAGATGGGATGCATCCTAGGATGCTGCGGGAATTGAGGGCGGAAATCGTGGAGGTACTGGCCATAAAATTCCAATCCTACATAGATATGGGTGTAGTGCCAGAGGACTGGAGAATTGCAAATGTTACACCATTGTAACAAAAAGGTGTAAAGATGAACCCAGGCACTGCAGGTCAGTCAGTTTAACCTCGGTAGTGGGGAAGCTTTTAGAAACTGTAATCAGGGATAAAATTAACAGTCACTTGGATAGGTATGGATTAATTAAGGAAAGCCAGAATGGATTGGTTAAATGCAAAACGTGTTTATACAAATTGATCGAGTTTATTGATGAGGAAACAGAGAGGGTTGATGAAGATAATACGGTTGATGTAGTGTACATGAATTTCTAAAAGGCATTCCACAAAATGCCACATAATAGGCTGGCCAGCAAAGTTGATGCCAATGGAATAAAATAGACAGTGGCAACATGGATACGAAATTTAGCTAATTGACAGGAAAGAGAGAGTAGCTGTGAATTATTGCTTTTCTGACTGGAGGAACGTTATACAGTGGTGTTCCCCAGGGGTCATTTCTAGGACCATTGCTAGTCTTGATATATATTAATGACTTGGACGTGGGTGTACAGGGCACAATTTCAAATGTGCACATGACACAAAACTTGGAAATATAATGAACATTGAGGAGAATAGTGATAGACTTCAAGAAGACATAGACAGGCTGGTGAAAGGGGCAGACACGTGGCAGGTTAAATTCAACGCAGAAAAGTGTGGAATGATACATTTTGGCAGAAAGAACGAGGAGAGGACATATCAACTAAATGGTACAATCCTTAAGAGGGTGTCCGAACAGAGAGACCTAGGGTAAATTTGCACAAATCGTTGAAGGTGGCAGGGCCGGTTGAGAAAGAAGTTAAAAGGCTTACGGGATCCTGGGCTTCATAAATAGAGGTATCGAGTACAAAAGTGTCAAATTTATGTTGAACCTATATAAAGCACTGGTTCGGTCTTAGCTGGAGTATTGTGTCCAATTCTGGGCACCGCACTTTAGGAAGGATGTGAAGGCCTGAGAGAGGGTGCAGGAAACATTTACGAGAAAGATTCCAGGGATGAGGGACTTCAGTTACATTTATAGACTGGAGAAGCTGGAGTTGTTCTCCTTGGAGCAGAGGAGATTTGATAGAGGTGTTCAAAATCATGAGGGGTCTAGACAGAGTAGATAGAGAAAAACTGTTCCCATTGGCAGAAGGGTTGAGAACCAGAGGACACAGATTTAAGGTAATTGGAAAAAGAACCAAAGGCGATGTAAAAAAAACTTTTATTGACAGCGAGTTGCTAACATCTGGAATGCACTGCCTGGTGGTGGATGCAAGCTCGGTCTTAACTTTCAAAAGAGAGTTGGATACTGTTATGACTTCTAGCGCTCGTAGTGCTTTGTAAAGACGACTCTGGACTCGGTAGTTTGTAATTATAAACTACTGTTTTATTTGAGTT
>NW_028225181.1:12908504-12961931 GCF_052327205.1 Somniosus microcephalus
GTTTAACATCCCCCTGAACAGGGAGACGGAGCCTCAGTTTAACATCTCCCTGAACAGGGAATCGGGGCCTCCGTTCAACATCCCTCTGAACAGGGAGATGAGGCCTCGGTTTAACATCCCCTGAACAGGGAGACGGGGCCTCGGTTTAACATCCCCTGAACAGGGAGACGGAGCCTCGGTTTAACATCCCCTGAACAGGGAGACGGAGCCTCAGCTTAACATCTCCCTGAACAGGGAATCGGGGCCTCCGTTCAACATCCCTCTGAACAGGGAGATGGGGCCTCGGTTTAACATCCCCTGAACAGGGAGACGGGGCCTCGGTTTAACATCCCCTGAACAGGGAGACGGAGCCTCGGTTTAACATCCCCTGAACAGGGAGACGGGGCCTCAGTTTAACATCTCCCTGAACAGGGAATCAGGGCCTCCGTTCAACATCCCTCTGAACAGGGAGACGGGGCCTCGGTTTAACATCCCCCTGAACAGGGAGACGGGGCCTCGGTTTAACATCCCCTGAACAGGGAGGCGGGGCCTCGGTTTAACATCCCCCTGAACAGGGAGACGGGTTCTCGGTTTAACATCCCCCTGAACAGGGAGACGGTGCCTCGGTTTATCATCCCCCCTGAACAGGGAGACGGGGCCTCGGTTTAACATCCCCCTGAACAGGGAGACGGGGCCTCGTTTTAACATCCCCCTGAACAGGGAGACGGGGCCTCGGTTTAACATCCCCTGAACAGCGAGACGGGGCCTCGGTATAACATCCCCCTGAACAGGGAGACGGGGCCTCGGTTTAACATCCCCTGAACAGGGAGACGGGGCCTCGGTTTAACATCCCCCTAAACAGGGAGACGGGGCCTCGGTTTAAAATCCCCCCTGAACAGGGAGACGGGGCCTCTGTTTAACATATCCTGAAGAGGGAGACGGGGCCTCGGTTTAACATCCCCTGAACAGGGAGACGGGGCCTCGGTTTAACATCCCCCCTGAACAGGGAGACGGGGCCTCTGTTTAACATCCCCTGAAGAGGGAGACGGGGCCTCGGTTTAACATCCCCTGAACAGGGAGACGGGGTCTCGGTTTAACATCCCCCTGAACAGGGAGACGGGGCCTCGGTTTAACATCCCCCTGAAAAGGGAGACGAGGCCTCGGTTCAACATCCCCCTGAACAGGGAGACGGGGCCTCGGATTAACCTACCCTGAACAGGGAGACGGGGCCTTGGTTTAACATCCCCTGAAAAGGGAGAAGGGGCCTCGGTTTAACATCCCCCTGAACAGGGAGACGGGGCCTCGGTTTAACATCCCCCTGAACAGGGAGACGGGGCCTCGGTTTAACATCCCCCTGAACAGGGAGACGGGGCCTCGGATTAACATCCCCTGAACAGGGAGACAGGGCTCCTCGGTTCAACATCCCCCTGAACAGGGAGACGGGGCCTCGGTTTAACATCCCCCTGAACAGGGAGACGGAGCCTCAGTTTAACATCTCCCTGAACAGGGAATCGGGGCCTCCGTTCAACATCCCTCTGAACAGGGAGACGGGGCTCGGTTTAACATCCCCCTGAACAGGGAGATGGGGCCTCGGTTTAACATCCCCTGAACAGGGAGACGGGGCCTCGGTTTAACATCCCCTGAACAGGGAGACGGAGCCTCGGTTTAACATCCCCCTGAACAGGGAGAAGGAGCCTCAGTTTAACATCTCCCCGTACAGGGAATCAGGGCCTCCGTTCAACATCCCTCTGAACAGGGAGATGGGGCCTCGGTTTAACAACCCCTGAACAGGGAGACGGGGCCTCGGTTTAACATCCCCTGAACAGGGAGGCGGGGCCTCGGTTTAACATCCCCCTGATCAGGGAGACGGGTTCTCGGTTTAACATCCCCCTGAACAGGGAGACGGGGCCTCGGTTTAACATCCTCCCTGAACAGGGAGACGGGGCCTCGGTTTAACATCCCCCTGAACAGGGAGACGGGGCCTCGTTTTAACATCCCCCTGAACAGGGAGACGGGGCCTCGGTTTAACATCCCCTGAAAAGGGAGACGGGGCCTCGGTTTAACATCTCCCTGAACAGGGAATCGGGGCCTCCGTTCAACATCCCTCTGAACAGGGAGACGGGGCTCGGTTTAACATCCCCCTGAACAGGGAGATGGGGCCTCGGTTTAACATCCCCTGAACAGGGAGACGGGGCCTCGGTTTAACATCCCCTGAACAGGGAGACGGAGCCTCGGTTTAACATCCCCTGAACAGGGAGGCGGGGCCTCGGTTTAACATCCCCCTGAACAGGGAGACGGGTTCTCGGTTTAACATCCCCCTGAACAGGGAGACGGGGCCTCGGTTTAACATCCCCTGAACAGGGAGACGGGGCCTCGGTTTAACATCCCCCCTGAACAGGGAGACGGGGCCTCTGTTTAACATCCCCTGAAGAGGGAGACGGGGCCTCGGTTTAACATCCCCTGAACAGGGAGACGGGGCCTCGGTTTAACATCCCCCCTGAACAGGGAGACGGGGCCTCGGTTTAACATTCCCCCTGAACAGGGAGACGGGGCCTCGGTTTAACATCCCGCTGAACAGGGAGACGGGGCCTCGTTTTAACATACCCCTGAACAGGGAGACGGGGCCTCGGTTTAACATCCCCCTGAACAGGGAGACGGGGCCTCGGTTTAACATCCCCCTGAACAGGGAGACGGGGCCTCGGTTTAACATCCCCCCTGAACAGGGAGACGGGGCCTCTGTTTAACATATCCTGAAGAGGGAGACGGGGCCTCGGTTTAACATCCCCTGAACAGGGAGACGGGGCCTCGGTTTAACATCCCCCCTGAAGAGGGAGACGGGGCCTCGGTTTAACATCCCCTGAACAGGGAGACGGGGTCTCGGTTTAACATCCCCCTAAACAGGGAGACGGGGCCTCGGTTTAACATCCCCCTGAACAGGGAGACGGGGCCTCGGTTTAACATCTCCCTGAACAGGGAATCGGGGCCTCCGTTCAACATCCCTCTGAACAGGGAGACAGGGCTCGGTTTAACATCCCCCTGAACAGGGAGATGGGGCCTCGGTTTAACATCCCCTGAACAGGGAGACGGGGCCTCGGTTTAACATCCCCTGAACAGGGAGACGGAGCCTCGGTTTAACATCCCCTGAACAGGGAGGCGGGGCCTCGGTTTAACATCCCCCTGAACAGGGAGACGGGGCCTCTGTTTAACATATCCTGAAGAGGGAGACGGGGCCTCGGTTTAACATCCCCTGAACAGGGAGACGGGGCCTCGGTTTAACATCCCCCCTGAACAGGGAGACGGGGCCTCTGTTTAACATCCCCTGAAGAGGGAGACGGGGCCTCGGTTTAACATCCCCTGAACAGGGAGACGGGGCCTCGGTTTAACATCCCCCCTGAACAGGGAGACGGGGCCTCGGTTTAACATTCCCCCTGAACAGGGAGACGGGGCCTCGGTTTAACATCCCCCTGAACAGGGAGATGGGGCCTCGGTTTAACATCCCCTGAACAGGGAGACGGGGCCTCGGTTTAACATCCCCTGAACAGGGAGACGGAGCCTCGGTTTAACATCCCCTGAACAGGGAGGCGGGGCCTCGGTTTAACATCCCCCTGAACAGGGAGACGGGTTCTCGGTTTAACATCCCCCTGAACAGGGAGACGGGGCCTCGGTTTAACATCCCCTGAACAGGGAGACGGGGCCTCGGTTTAACATCTCCTGAACAGGGAGACGGGGCCTCGGTTTAACATCCCCTGAACAGGGAGACGGGGCCTTCGTTTAACATCCCGTTAACAGGGAGACGGGGCCTCGGTTTAACATCCCGTGAACAGGGAGACGGGGCCTCAATTTAACATCCCCCTGTACAGGGAGACGGGGCCTCGGTTTAACAGCCCCCTGAACAGGGAGACGGGGCCTCGGTTTAACATCCCCTGAACAGGGAGACGGGGCCTCGGTTTAACATCCCCTGAACAGGGAGACGGGGCCTCTGTTTAACATCCCCTGAACAGGGAGACGGGGCCTCGGTTTAACATCCCCTGAACAGGGAGACGGGGCCTCAGTTTAACATCCCCCTGAACAGGGAGACGGGCCGTCGGTTTAACATCCCGCTGAACAGGGAGACGTGGCCTCGGTTTAACATCCCCTGAACAGGGAGACGGGGCCTCAGTTTAACATCCCCCTGAACAGGGAGACGGGGCCTCGGTTTAACATCCCCCTGAACAGGGAGACGGGGCCTCGGTTTAACATCCCCCTGAAAAGGGAGACGAGGCCTCGGTTCAACATCCCCCTGAACAGGGAGACGGGGCCTCGGATTAACCTACCCTGAATAGGGAGACGGGGCCTTGGTTTAACATCCCCTGAAAAGGGAGAAGGGGCCTCGGTTTAACATCCCCCTGATCAGGGAGACGGGGCCTCGGTTTAACATCCCCCTGAACAGGGAGACGGGGCCTCGGTTTAACATCCCCCTGAACAGGGAGACGGGGCCTCGGATTAACATCCCCTGAACAGGGAGACAGGGTTCCTCGGTTCAACATCCCCCTGAACAGGGAGACGGGGCCTCGGTTTAACATCTCCCTGAACAGGGAATCGGGGCCTCCGTTCAACATCCCTCTGAACAGGGAGATGGGTCCTCGGTTTAACATCCCCTGAACAGGGAGACGGGGCCTCGGTTTAACATCCCCCTGAACAGGGAGACGGGGCCTCGGTTTAACATCCCCCTGAACAGGGAGACGGAGCCTCGATTTAACATCCCCTGAACAGGGAGGCGGGGCCTCGGTTTATCATCCCCCTGAACAAGGAGACGGGACCTCGGTTTAACATCCCCCTGAACAGGGAGACGGGGCCTCGGTTTAACATCCCCCCTGAACAGGGAGACGGGGCCTCGGTTTAACATCCCCCTGAACAGGGAGACGGGGCCTCGTTTTGACATCCCCCTGAACAGGGAGAAGGGGCCTCGGTTTAACATCCCCTGAACAGGGAGACGGGGCCTCGGTTTAACATCCCCCTGAACCGGGAGACGGGGCCTCGGTTTAACATCCCCCTGAACAGGGAGACGGGGCCTCGGTTTAACATCCACTGAACAGGGAGACGGGGCCTCGGTTTAACTTCCCCCTGAACAGGGAGACGGGGCCTCGGTTTAACTTCCCCCTGAACAGGGAGACGGGGCTTCGGTTTAACATATCCTGAAGAGGGAGACGGGGCCTCGGTTTAACATCCCCTGAACAGGGAGACGGGGCCTCGGTTTAACATCCCCCCTGAACAGGGAGACGGGGCCTCTGTTTAACATCCCCTGAAGAGGGAGACGGGGCCTCGGTTTAACATCCCCTGAACAGGGAGACGGGGTCTCGGTTTAACATCCCCCTAAACAGGGAGACGGGGCCTCGGTTTAACATCCCCCTGAACAGGGAGACGGGGCCTCGGTTTAACATCCCCCTGAACAGGGAGACGGGGCCTCGGTTTAACATCCCCCTGAACAGGGAGACGGGGTCTCGGTTTAACATCCCCCTCAACAGGGAGACGGGGTCTCGGTTTAACATCCCCCTGAACAGGGAGACGGGGCCTCGGTTTAACATCCCCCTGAACAGGGAGACGGGGCCTCAGTTTAACATCCCCTGAACAGGGAGACGGGGCCTCGGTTTAACATCCCCCTGAACAGGGAGACGGAGCCTCGGTTTAACATCCCCCTGAACAGTGAGACGGGGCCTCGGTTTAATATCCCCCTGAACAGGGAGACGGGGCCTCGGTTTAACATCCCCCTGAACAGGGAGACGGGGCCTCGGTTTAACATCCCCCTGAACAGGGAGACGGGGCCTCGGTTTAACATCCCCCTGAACAGGGAGACGGGGCCTCGGTTTAACATCCCGCTGAACAGGGAACGGTGCCTCGGTTTAACATCCCCCTGAACAGGGAGACGGGGCCTCGGTTTAACATCCCGCTGAACAGGGAGACGGGGCCTCGGTTTTACATGCCCTTGAACAGGGAGACGGGGCCTCGGTTTTACATCCCCCTGAACAGGGAGACGGGCCGTCGGTTTAACATCTGCCTGAACAGGGAGACGTGGCCTCGATTAAACATCCCCCTGAACAGGGAGATGGGGCCTCGGTTTAACATCCCCTGAACAGGGAGACGGGGCCTCGGTTTACCATCCCCCTGAACAGGGAGACGGGGCCTCGGTTTAACATCCCCCTGAACAGGGAGACGAGGCCTGGGTTTAACATCCCCTGAACAGGGAGACGGGGCCTCGGTTTAACATCCCCCTGAACAGGGAGACGAGGCCTGGGTTTAACATCCCCTGAACAGGGAGACGGGGCCTCGGTTTAACATCCCCCTGAACAGGGAGACGGGGCCTCGGTTTAACATCCCCCTGAAAAGGGAGACGAGGCCTCGGTTCAACATCCCCCTGAACAGGGAGACGGGGCCTCGGATTAACCTACCCTGAACAGGGAGACGGGGCCTTGGTTTAACATCCCCTGAAAAGGGAGAAGGGGCCTCGGTTTAACATCCCCCTGAACAGGGAGACGGGGCCTCGGTTTAACATCCCCCTGAACAGGGAGACGGGGCCTCGGTTTAACATCCCCCTGAACAGGGAGACGGGGCATCGGCTTAACATCCCCTGAACAGGGAGACAGGGCTCCTCGGTTTAACATCCCCCTGAACAGGGAGACGGGGCCTCGGTTTAACATCCCCCTGAACAGGGAGGCGGAGCCTCAGTTTAACATCTCCCTGAACAGGGAATCGGGGCCTCCATTCAACATCCCTCTGAACAGGGAGATGGGGCCTCGGTTTAACATCCCCTGAACAGGGAGACGGGGCCTCGGTTTAACATCCCCCTGAACAGGGAGACGGGGCCTCGGTTTAACATCCCCCTGAACAGGGAGACGGGGCCTCGGTTTAACATCCCCCTGAAAAGGGAGACGAGGCCTCGGTTCAACATCCCCCTGAACAGGGAGACGGGGCCTTGGTTTAACATTCCCTGAAAAGGGAGAAGGGGCCTCGGTTTAACATCCCCTGAACAGGGAGACGGGGCCTCGGTTTAACATCCCCCTGAACAGGGAGACGGGGCCTCGGTTTAACATCCCCTGAACAGGGAGACGGAGCCTCGGTTTAACATCCCCTGAACAGGGAGGCGGGGCCTCGGTTTAACATCCCCCTGAACAGGGAGACGGGTTCTTGGTTTAACATCCCCCTGAACAGGGAGACGGGGCCTCAGTTTAACATCCCCTGAACAGGGAGACGGGGCCTCGGTTTAACATCCCCCTGAACAGGGAGACGAGGCCCCGGATTAACATCCCCCTGAACAGGGAGACGGGGCCTCGGTTTAACATCCCCCTGAACAGGGAGACGGGGCCTCGGTTTAACATCCCCTGAACAGGGAGACGGGGCCTCGGTTTAACATCCCCCTGAACAGGGAGCCGGGCCTCGGTTTAACATCCCCCTGAACAGGGAGACGGGGCCTCGGTTTAACATCCCCTGAACAGGGAGACGGGGCCTCGGTTTAACATCCCCCTGAACAGGGAGACGGGGCCTCGGTTTAACATCCCCCTGAATAAGGAGACGGGGCCTCGGTTTAACATCCCCCTGAACAGGGAGACGGGGCCTCGGTTTAACATCCCCCTGAACAGGGAGACGGGGCCTCGGTTTAACATCTCCTGAACAGGGAGACGGGGCCTCGGTTTAACATCCCCCTGAACAGGGAGACGGGGCCTCGGTTTAACATCCCCCTGAACAGGGAGACGGGGCCTCGGTTTAACATCTCCTGAACAGCGAGATGGGCCTCGGTTTAACATCCCCCTGAACAGGGAGACGGGGCCTCGGTTTAACATCCCCTGAACAGGGAGACGGGGCCTCGGTTTAACATCCCCTGAACAGGGAGACGGGGCCTCGGTTTAACATCTCCCTGAACAGGGAGACGGGGCCCCTCGGTTTAACATCCCCCTGAACAGGGAGACGGGGCTTTGGTTTAACATTCCCTGAACAGGGAGACGGGGCCTCGGTTTAACATCCCCCTGAACAGGGAGACGGGGCCTCGGTTTAACATCCCCTGAACAGAGAGACGGGGCCTCGGTTTAACATCCCCCTGAACAGGGAGACGGGGTCTCGGATTAACATCCCCCTGAACAGGGAGACGGGGCCTCGGTTTAACATCCCCTGAACAGGGAGACGGGGCCTCGGTTTAACAACCCCCTGAACAGGAAGACGGGGCCTCAGTTAACATCCCCCTGAACAGGGAGATGGGGCCTCGGTTTAACATCCCCCTGAACAGGGAGACGGGGCCTCGGTTTAACATCCCCTTGTATAGGGAGACGAGGCCTCGGTTTAACAACCCCTGAACAGGGATACGGGGCCTCGGTTTAACATTCCCCTGAACAGGGAGACGGGGCCTCGGTTTAACATCCCCCTGAACAGGGAGACGGGGCCCCGGATTAACATCCCCCTGAACAGGGAGACGGGGCCTCGGTTTAACAACCCGCTGAACAGGGAGACGGGGCCTCGGTTTAACATCCCCTGAACAGGGAGACGGGGCCTCGGTTTAACATCCCCCTGAACAGGGAGACGGGGCTTTGGTTTAACATCCGCCTGAACAGGGAGACAGGCCTCGGTTTAACATCCCCTGAACAGAGAGACGGGGCCTCGGTTTAACATCCCCCTGAACAGGGAGACGGGGCCTCGGTTTAACATCTCCTGAACAGGGAGACGGGGCCTCGGTTTAACATCCCCCTGAACAGGGAGATGGGGCCTCGGTTTAACATCTCCTGAACAGGTAGACGGGGCCTCGGTTTAACAGCCCCCTGAACAGGGAGACGGGGCCTCAGATTAACATCCCCCTGAACAGTGAGACGGGGCCTCGGTTTAACATCCCCCTGAACAGTGAGACGGGGCCTCGGTTTAACATCCCTCTGAACAGGGAGATGGGCCTCGGTTTAACATCCCCCTGAACAGGGAGACGGGGCCTCGGTTTAACATCCCTCTGAACAGGGAGATGGGCCTCGGTTTAACATCCCCCTGAACAGGGAGACGGGGCTTTGGTTTAACATCCGCCTGAACAGGGAGACAGGCCTCGGTTTAACATCTCCTGAACAGGGAGACGGGGCCTCGGTTTAACATCCCCCTGAACAGGGAGACGGGGCCTCGGTTTAACATCCCCTGAACAGGGAGACGGGGCCTCGGTTTAACATCCCCCTGTACAGGGAGACGGGGCCTCGGTTTAACAGCCCCCTGAACAGGGAGACGGGGCCTCGGTTTAACATCCCCTGAACAGGGAGACGGGGCCTCGGTTTAACATCCCCTGAACAGGGAGACGGGGCCTCTGTTTAACATCCCCTGAACAGGGAGACGGGGCCTCGGTTCACCATCCCCTGAACAGGGAGACGGGGCCTCAGTTTAACATCCCCCTGAACAGGGAGACGGGCCGTCGGTTTAACATCCCGCTGAACAGGGAGACGTGGCCTCGGTTTAACATCCCCCTGAACAGGGAGACGGGGCCTCGGTTTAACATCCCCCTGAACAGGGAAACGGGGCCTTGGTTTAACATCCCCCTGAACAGGGAGACGAGGCCTCGGTTTAACAACCCCTGAACAGGGAAACGGGGCCTTGGTTTAACATTCCCCTGAACAGGGAGACGGGGCCTCGGTTTAACATCCCCCTGAACAGGGAGACGGGGCCCCGGATTAACATCCCCCTGAACAGGGAGACGGGGCCTCGGTTTAACATCCCCCTGAACAGGGAGACGGGGCCTCGGTTTAACATCCCCTGAACAGGGAGACGGGGCCTCGGTTTAACATCCCCCTGAACAGGGAGACGGGCCTCGGTTTAACATCCCCTGAACAGGGAGACGGGGCCTTGGTTTAACATCCCCCTGAACAGGGAGACGGGGCCTCGGTTTAACATCCCCCTGAATAAGGAGACGGGGCCTCGGTTTAACATCCCCCTGAACAGGGAGACGGGGCCTCGGTTTAACATCCCCCTGAACAGGGAGACGGGGCCTCGGTTTAACATCTCCTGAACAGGGAGACGGGGCCTCGGTTTAACATCCCCTGAACAGGGAGACGGGGCCTCGGTTTAACATCCCGTTAACAGGGAGACGGGGCCTCGGTTTAACATCCCGTGAACAGGGAGACGGGGCCTCAATTTAACATCCCCCTGTACAGGGAGACGGGGCCTCGGTTTAACAGCCCCCTGAACAGGGAGACGGGGCCTCGGTTTAACATCCCCTGAACAGGGAGACGGGGCCTCGGTTTAACATCCCCTGAACAGGGAGACGGGCCGTCGGTTTAACATCCCGCTGAACAGGGAGACGTGGCCTCGATTAAACATCCCCCTGAACAGGGAGACGGGGCCACGGTTTAACATCCCCCTGAACAGGGAGAAGGGGCCTCGGTTTAACATCCCCTGAACAGGGAGACGGGGCCTCGGTTTAACATCCCCCTGAACAGGGAGACGGGGCCTCGGTTTAACATCCCCCTGAAAAGGGAGACGAGGCCTCGGTTCAACATCCCCCTGAACAGGGAGACGGGGCCTCGGATTAACCTACCCTGAACAGGGAGACGGGGCCTTGGTTTAACATCCCCTGAAAAGGGAGAAGGGGCCTCGGTTTAACATCCCCCTGATCAGGGAGACGGGGCCTCGGTTTAACATCCCCCTGAACAGGGAGACGGGGCCTCGGTTTAACATCTCCCTGAACAGGGTGACGGGGCCTCGGTTTAACATCCCCTGAACAGGGAGACGGGGCCTCGGTTTAACATCCCCCTGAACAGGGAGACGGGGCCTCGGTTTAACATCTCCCTGAACAGGGTGACGGGGCCTCGGTTTAACATCCCCCTGAACAGGGAGACGGGGCCTCGGTTTAACATCTCCCTGAACAGGGTGACGGGGCCTCGGTTTAACATCCCCCTGATCAGGGAGACGGGGCCTCGGTTTAACATCCCCCTGAACAGGGAGACGGGGCCTCGGTTTAACATCCCCCTGAAGAGGGAGACGGGACCTCGGTTTAACATCCCCCTGAACAGGGAGACGGGGCCTCGGTTTAACATCCCCTGAACAGGGAGACGGGGCCTCGGTTTAACATCCCCCTGAACAGGGAGACGGGGCCTCGGTTTAACATCCCCCTGAACAGGGAGACGGGGCCTCGGTTTAACATCCCCTGAACAGGGAGACGGGGCCTCGGTTTAACATCCCCCTGTACAGGGAGACGGGGCCTCGGTTTAACAGCACCCTGAACAGGGAGACGGGGCCTCGGTTTAACATCCCCTGAACAGGGAGACGGGGCCTCAGTTTAACATCCCCTGAACAGGGAGACGGGGCCTCTGTTTAACATCCCCTGAACAGGGAGACGGGGCCTCGGTTTAACATCCCCTGAACAGGGAGACGGGGCCTCAGTTTAACATCCCCCTGAACAGGGAGACGGGCCGTCGGTTTAACATCCCGCTGAACAGGGAGACTTGGCCTCGATTAAACATCCCCCTGAACAGGGAGACGGGGCCTTGGTTTAACATCCCCTGAACAGGGAGACGGGGCCTCGGTTTAACATCCCCCTGAACAGGGAGAAGGGGCCTCGGTTTAACATCCCCTGAACAGGGAGACGGGGCCTCGGTTTAACATCCCCCTGAACAGGGAGACGGGGCCTCGGTTTAACATCCCCCTGAAAAGGGAGACGAGGCCTCGGTTTAACATCCTCTGAACAGGGAGACGGGGTCTCGGTTTAACATCCCCCGGAACAGGGAGACGGGGCCTCGGTTTAACATCCCCCTGAACAGGGAGACGGGGCCTCGGTTTAACATCCCCTGAACAGGGAGACGGGGCCTCGGTTTAACATCCCCCTGAACAGGGAGACGGGGCCTCGGTTTAACATCCCCTGAACAGGGAGACGGGGCCTCGGTTTAACATCCCCCTGAACAGGGAGACGGGGCCTCGGTTTAACATCCCCCTGAACAGGGAAACGGGGCCTTGGTTTAACATCCCCCTGAACAGGGAGACGAGGCCTCGGTTTAACAACCCCTGAACAGGGAAACGGGGCCTTGGTTTAACATTCCCCTGAACAGGGAGACGGGGCCTCGGTTTAACATCCCCCTGAATAGGGAGACGGGGCCCCGGATTAACATCCCCCTGAACAGGGAGACGGGGCCTCGGTTTAAAATCCCCCTGAACAGGGAGACGGGGCCTCGGTTTAACATCCCCTGTACAGGGAGACGGGGCCTCGGTTTAACATCCCCCTGAATAAGGAGACGGGGCCTCGGTTTAACATCCCCCTGAACAGGGAGACGGGGCCTCGGTTTAACATCCCCCTGAACAGGGAGACGGGGCCTCGGTTTAACATCTCCTGAACAGGGAGACGGGGCCTCGGTTTATCATCCCCCTGAACAGGGAGACGGGGCCTCGGTTTATCATCCCCCTGAATAAGGAGACGGGGCCTCGGTTTAACATCCCCCTGAACAGGGAGACGGGGCCTCGGTTTAACATCCCCCTGAACAGGGAGACGGGGCCTCGGTTTAACATCTCCTGAACAGGGAGACGGGGCCTCGGTTTAACATCCCCTGAACAGGGAGACGGGGCCTCGGTTTAACATCCCGTTAACAGGGAGACGGGGCCTCGGTTTAACATCCCGTGAACAGGGAGACGGGGCCTCAATTTAACATCCCCCTGTACAGGGAGACGGGGCCTCGGTTTAACAGCCCCCTGAACAGGGAGACGGGGCCTCGGTTTAACATCCCCTGAACAGGGAGACGGGGCCTCGGTTTAACATCCCCTGAACAGGGAGACGGGGCCTCGGTTTTACATCCCCCTGAACAGGGAGACGGGCCGTCGGTTTAACATCTGCCTGAACAGGGAGACGTGGCCTCGATTAAACATCCCCCTGAACAGGGAGATGGGGCCTCGGTTTAACATCCCCTGAACAGGGAGACGGGGCCTCGGTTTACCATCCCCCTGAACAGGGAGACGGGGCCTCGGTTTAACATCCCCCTGAACAGGGAGACGAGGCCTGGGTTTAACATCCCCTGAACAGGGAGACGGGGCCTCGGTTTAACATCCCCCTGAACAGGGAGACGAGGCCTGGGTTTAACATCCCCTGAACAGGGAGACGGGGCCTCGGTTTAACATCCCCCTGAACAGGGAGACGGGGCCTCGGTTTAACATCCCCCTGAAAAGGGAGACGAGGCCTCGGTTCAACATCCCCCTGAACAGGGAGACGGGGCCTCGGATTAACCTACCCTGAACAGGGAGACGGGGCCTTGGTTTAACATCCCCTGAAAAGGGAGAAGGGGCCTCGGTTTAACATCCCCCTGAACAGGGAGACGGGGCCTCGGTTTAACATCCCCCTGAACAGGGAGACGGGGCCTCGGTTTAACATCCCCCTGAACAGGGAGACGGGGCCTCGGATTAACATCCCCTGAACAGGGAGACAGGGCTCCTCGGTTTAACATCCCCCTGAACAGGGAGACGGGGCCTCGGTTTAACATCCCCCTGAACAGGGAATCGGGGCCTCCATTCAACATCCCTCTGAACAGGGAGATGGGGCCTCGGTTTAACATCCCCTGAACAGGGAGACGGGGCCTCGGTTTAACATCCCCCTGAACAGGGAGACGGGGCCTCGGTTTAACATTCCCCTGAAAAGGGAGACGAGGCCTCGGTTCAACATCCCCCTGAACAGGGAGACGGGGCCTTGGTTTAACATTCCCTGAAAAGGGAGAAGGGGCCTCGGTTTAACATCCCCTGAACAGGGAGACGGGGCCTCGGTTTAACATCCCCCTGAACAGGGAGACGGGGCCTCGGTTTAACATCCCCTGAACAGGGAGACGGAGCCTCGGTTTAACATCCCCTGAACAGGGAGGCGGGGCCTCGGTTTAACATCCCCCTGAACAGGGAGACGGGTTCTTGGTTTAACATCCCCCTGAACAGGGAGACGGGGCCTCGTTTTAACATCCCCCTGAACAGGGAGACGGGCCTCGGTTTAACATCCCCCCTGAACAGGGAGACGGGGCCTCGGTTTAACATCCCCCTGAACAGGGAGACGGGGCCTCGTTTTAACATCCCCCTGAACAGGGAGACGGGGCTTCGGTTTAACATCCCCCTGAACAGGGAGACGGGGCCTCAGTTTAACATCCCCTGAACAGGGAGACGGGGCCTCGGTTTAACATCCCCCTGAACAGGGAGACGAGGCCCCGGATTAACATCCCCCTGAACAGGGAGACGGGGCCTCGGTTTAACATCCCCCTGAACAGGGAGACGGGGCCTCGGTTTAACATCCCCTGAACAGGGAGACGGGGCCTCGGTTTAACATCCCCCTGAACAGGGAGCCGGGCCTCGGTTTAACATCCCCCTGAACAGGGAGACGGGGCCTCGGTTTAACATCCCCTGAACAGGGAGACGGGGCCTCGGTTTAACATCCCCCTGAACAGGGAGACGGGGCCTCGGTTTAACATCCCCCTGAATAAGGAGACGGGGCCTCGGTTTAACATCCCCCTGAACAGGGAGACGGGGCCTCGGTTTAACATCCCACTGAACAGGGAGACGGGGCCTCGGTTTAACATCTCCTGAACAGGGAGACGGGGCCTCGGTTTAACATCCCCCTGAACAGGGAGACGGGGCCTCGGTTTAACATCTCCTGAACAGGGAGACGGGGCCTCGGTTTAACATCCCCCTGAACAGGGAGACGGGGCCTCGGTTTAACATCCCTCTGAACAGCGAGATGGGCCTCGGTTTAACATCCCCCTGAACAGGGAGACGGGGCCTCGGTTTAACATCCCCTGAACAGGGAGACGGGGCCTCGGTTTAACATCCCCTGAACAGGGAGACGGGGCCTCGGTTTAACATCTCCCTGAACAGGGAGACGGGGCCCCTCGGTTTAACATCCCCCTGAACAGGGAGACGGGGCTTTGGTTTAACATTCCCTGAACAGGGAGACGGGGCCTCGGTTTAACATCCCCCTGAACAGGGAGACGGGGCCTCGGTTTAACATCCCCTGAACAGAGAGACGGGGCCTCGGTTTAACATCCCCCTGAACAGGGAGACGGGGTCTCGGATTAACATCCCCCTGAACAGGGAGACGGGGCCTCGGTTTAACATCCCCCTGAACAGGGAGACGGGGTCTCGGTTTAACAACCCCCTGAACAGGAAGACGGGGCCTCAGTTAACATCCCCCTGAACAGGGAGATGGGGCCTCGGTTTAACATCCCCCTGAACAGGGAGACGGGGCCTCGGTTTAACATCCCCTTGTATAGGGAGACGAGGCCTCGGTTTAACAACCCCTGAACAGGGATACGGGGCCTCGGTTTAACATTCCCCTGAACAGGGAGACGGGGCCTCGGTTTAACATCCCCCTGAACAGGGAGACGGGGCCCCGGATTAACATCCCCCTGAACAGGGAGACGGGGCCTCGGTTTAACAACCCGCTGAACAGGGAGACGGGGCCTCGGTTTAACATCCCCTGAACAGGGAGACGGGGCCTCGGTTTAACATCCCCCTGAACAGGGAGACGGGGCTTTGGTTTAACATCCGCCTGAACAGGGAGACAGGCCTCGGTTTAACATCCCCTGAACAGAGAGACGGGGCCTCGGTTTAACATCCCCCTGAACAGGGAGACGGGGCCTCGGTTTAACATCTCCTGAACAGGGAGACGGGGCCTCGGTTTAACATCCCCCTGAACAGGGAGATGGGGCCTCGGTTTAACATCTCCTGAACAGGGAGACGGGGCCTCGGATTAACAGCCCCCTGAACAGGGAGACGGGGCCCCGGATTAACATCCCCCTGAACAGGGAGACGGGGCCTCGGTTTAACATCCCCCTGAACAGGGAGACGGGGCCTCGGTTTAACATCCCCTGAACAGGGAGACGGGGCCTCGGTTTAACATCCCCCTGAACAGGGAGCCGGGCCTCGGTTTAACATCCCCCTGAACAGGGAGACGGGGCCTCGGTTTAACATCCCCTGAACAGGGAGACGGGGCCTCGGTTTAACATCCCCCTGAACAGGGAGACGGGGCCTCGGTTTAACATCCCCCTGAATAAGGAGACGGGGCCTCGGTTTAACATCCCCCTGAACAGGGAGACGGGGCCTCGGTTTAACATCCCACTGAACAGGGAGACGGGGCCTCGGTTTAACATCTCCTGAACAGGGAGACGGGGCCTCGGTTTAACATCCCCCTGAACAGGGAGACGGGGCCTCGGTTTAACATCTCCTGAACAGGGAGACGGGGCCTCGGTTTAACATCCCCCTGAACAGGGAGACGGGGCCTCGGTTTAACATCCCTCTGAACAGCGAGATGGGCCTCGGTTTAACATCCCCTGAACAGGGAGACGGGGCCTCGGTTTAACATCCCCTGAACAGGGAGACGGGGCCTCGGTTTAACATCCCCTGAACAGGGAGACGGGGCCTCGGTTTAACATCTCCCTGAACAGGGAGACGGGGCCCCTCGGTTTAACATCCCCCTGAACAGGGAGACGGGGCTTTGGTTTAACATTCCCTGAACAGGGAGACGGGGCCTCGGTTTAACATCCCCCTGAACAGGGAGACGGGGCCTCGGTTTAACATCCCCTGAACAGAGAGACGGGGCCTCGGTTTAACATCCCCCTGAACAGGGAGACGGGGTCTCGGATTAACATCCCCCTGAACAGGGAGACGGGGCCTCGGTTTAACATCCCCCTGAACAGGGAGACGGGGTCTCGGTTTAACAACCCCCTGAACAGGAAGACGGGGCCTCAGTTAACATCCCCCTGAACAGGGAGATGGGGCCTCGGTTTAACATCCCCCTGAACAGGGAGACGGGGCCTCGGTTTAACATCCCCTTGTATAGGGAGACGAGGCCTCGGTTTAACAACCCCTGAACAGGGATACGGGGCCTCGGTTTAACATTCCCCTGAACAGGGAGACGGGGCCTCGGTTTAACATCCCCCTGAACAGGGAGACGGGGCCCCGGATTAACATCCCCCTGAACAGGGAGACGGGGCCTCGGTTTAACAACCCGCTGAACAGGGAGACGGGGCCTCGGTTTAACATCCCTGAACAGGGAGACGGGGCCTCGGTTTAACATCCCCCTGAACAGGGAGACGGGGCTTTGGTTTAACATCCGCCTGAACAGGGAGACAGGCCTCGGTTTAACATCCCCTGAACAGAGAGACGGGGCCTCGGTTTAACATCCCCCTGAACAGGGAGACGGGGCCTCGGTTTAACATCTCCTGAACAGGGAGACGGGGCCTCGGTTTAACATCCCCCTGAACAGGGAGATGGGGCCTCGGTTTAACATCTCCTGAACAGGGAGACGGGGCCTCGGATTAACAGCCCCCTGAACAGGGAGACGGGGCCTCAGTTTAACATCCCCCTGAACAGTGAGACGGGGCCTCGGTTTAACATCCCCCTGAACAGTGAGACGGGGCCTCGGTTTAACATCCCTCTGAACAGGGAGATGGGCCTCGGTTTAACATCCCCCTGAACAGGGAGACGGGGCCTCGGTTTAACATCCCTCTGAACAGGGAGATGGGCCTCGGTTTAACATCCCCCTGAACAGGGAGACGGGGCTTTGGTTTAACATTCCCTGAACAGTGAGACGGGGCCTCGGTTTAACATCCCCCTGAACAGGGAGACGGGGCCCCGGTTTAACATCCCCTGAACAGGGAGACGGAGCCTCGGTTTAACATCCCCCTGAACAGGGAGACGGGGCCTCGGTTTAACATCCCCTGAACAGGGAGTCGGGGCCTCGGTTTAACATCCCCCTGAACAGGAAGACGGGGCCTCTGTTTAACATCCCCCTGAACAGGGAGACGGGCCGTCGGTTTAACATCCCCCTGAACAGGGAGACGTGGCCTCGATTAAACATCCCCCTGAACAGGGAGACGGGGCCACGGTTTAACATCCCCCTGAACAGGGAGAAGGGGCCTCGGTTTAACATCCCCTGAACAGGGAGACGGGGCCTCGGTTTAACATCCCCCTGAACAGGGAGACGGGGCCTCGGTTTAACATCCCCCTGAAAAGGGAGACGAGGCCTCGGTTCAACATCCCCCTGAACAGGGAAACGGGGCCTCGGATTAACCTATCCTGAACAGGGAGACGGGGCCTTGGTTTAACATCCCCTGAAAAGGGAGACGGGGCCTCGGTTTAACATGCCCCTGAACAGGGAGACGGGGCCTCGGTTTAACATCCCCCTGAACAGGGAGACCGGGCCTCGGTTTAACATCCCCCTGAACAGGGAGACGGGGCCTCGGTTTAACATCTCCCTGAACAGGGAGACGGGGCCTCGGTTTAACATCCCCCTGAACAGGGAGACGGGGCCTCGGTTTAACATCCCCCCTGAACAGGGAGAAGGGGCCTCGGTTCAACATCCCCCTGAACAGGGAGACGGGGCCTCGGTTTAACATCCCCCTGTACAGGGAGACGGGGCCTCGGTTTAACATCCCCCTGAACAGGGAGACGGGCCTCGGTTTAACATCCCCTGAACAGGGAGACGGGGCCTCGGTTTAACATCCCCCTGAACAGGGAGACGGGGCCTCGGTTTATCATCCCCCTGAATAAGGAGACGGGGCCTCGGTTTAACATCCCCCTGAACAGGGAGACGGGGCCTCGGTTTAACATCCCCTGAACAGGGAGACGGGGCCTCAGTTTAACATCCCCCTGAACAGGGAGACGGGCCGTCGGTTTAACATCCCCCTGAACAGGGAGACGTGGCCTCGATTAAACATCCCCCTGAACAGGGAGACGGGGCCACGGTTTAACATCCCCCTGAACAGGGAGAAGGGGCCTCGGTTTAACATCCCCTGAACAGGGAGACGGGGCCTCGGTTTAACATCCCCCTGAACAGGGAGACGGGGCCTCGGTTTAACATCCCCCTGAAAAGGGAGACGAGGCCTCGGTTCAACATCCCCCTGAACAGGGAAACGGGGCCTCGGATTAACCTATCCTGAACAGGGAGACGGGGCCTTGGTTTAACATCCCCTGAAAAGGGAGACGGGGCCTCGGTTTAACATGCCCCTGAACAGGGAGACGGGGCCTCGGTTTAACATCCCCCTGAACAGGGAGACCGGGCCTCGGTTTAACATCCCCCTGAACAGGGAGACGGGGCCTCGGTTTAACATCTCCCTGAACAGGGAGACGGGGCCTCGGTTTAACATCCCCCTGAACAGGGAGACGGGGCCTCGGTTTAACATCCCCCCTGAACAGGGAGAAGGGGCCTCGGTTCAACATCCCCCTGAACAGGGAGACGGGGCCTCGGTTTAACATCCCCCTGTACAGGGAGACGGGGCCTCGGTTTAACATCCCCCTGAACAGGGAGACGGGCCTCGGTTTAACATCCCCTGAACAGGGAGACGGGGCCTCGGTTTAACATCCCCCTGAACAGGGAGACGGGGCCTCGGTTTATCATCCCCCTGAATAAGGAGACGGGGCCTCGGTTTAACATCCCCCTGAACAGGGAGACGGGGCCTCGGTTTAACATCCCCCTGAACAGGGAGACGGGGCCTCGGTTTAACATCTCCTGAACAGGGAGACGGGGCCTCGGTTTAACATCCCCTGAACAGGGAGACGGGGCCTCGGTTTAACATCCCGTTAACAGGGAGACGGGGCCTCGGTTTAACATCCCGTGAACAGGGAGACGGGGCCTCAATTTAACATCCCCCTGTACAGGGAGACGGGGCCTCGGTTTAACAGCCCCCTGAACAGGGAGACGGGGCCTCGGTTTAACATCCCCTGAACAGGGAGACGGGGCCTCGGTTTAACATCCCCTGAACAGGGAGACGGGGCCTCTGTTTAACATCCCCTGAACAGGGAGACGGGGCCTCGGTTTAACATCCCCTGAACAGGGAGACGGGGCCTCAGTTTAACATCCCCCTGAACAGGGAGACGGGCCGTCGGTTTAACATCCCGCTGAACAGGGAGACGTGGCCTCGATTAAACATCCCCCTGAACAGGGAGACGGGGCCACGGTTTAACATCCCCCTGAACAGGGAGAAGGGGCCTCGGTTTAACATCCCCTGAACAGGGAGACGGGGCCTCGGTTTAACATCCCCCTGAACAGGGAGACGGGGCCTCGGTTTAACATCCCCCTGAAAAGGGAGACGAGGCCTCGGTTCAACATCCCCCTGAACAGGGAGACGGGGCCTCGGATTAACCTACCCTGAACAGGGAGACGGGGCCTTGGTTTAACATCCCCTGAAAAGGGAGAAGGGGCCTCGGTTTAACATCCCCCTGATCAGGGAGACGGGGCCTCGGTTTAACATCCCCCTGAACAGGGAGACGGGGCCTCGGTTTAACATCCCCCTGAACAGGGAGACGGGGCCTCGGATTAACATCCCCTGAACAGGGAGACAGGGTTCCTCGGTTCAACATCCCCCTGAACAGGGAGACGGGGCCTCGGTTTAACATCTCCCTGAACAGGGAATCGGGGCCTCCGTTCAACATCCCTCTGAACAGGGAGATGGGTCCTCGGTTTAACATCCCCTGAACAGGGAGACGGGGCCTCGGTTTAACATCCCCCTGAACAGGGAGACGGGGCCTCGGTTTAACATCCCCCTGAACAGGGAGACGGAGCGTCGATTTAACATCCCCTGAACAGGGAGACGGGGCCTCGGTTTAACATCCCCCTGAACAAGGAGACGGGACCTCGGTTTAACATCCCCCTGAACAGGGAGACGGGGCCTCGGTTTAACATCCCCCCTGAACAGGGAGACGGGGCCTCGGTTTAACATCCCCTGAACAGGGAGACGGGGCCTCGGTTTAACATCCCCCCTGAACAGGGAGACGGGGCCTCTGTTTAACATCCCCTGAAGAGGGAGACGGGGCCTCGGTTTAACATCCCCTGAACAGGGAGACGGGGTCTCGGTTTAACATCCCCCTAAACAGGGAGACGGGGCCTCGGTTTAACATCCCCCTGAACAGGGAGACGGGGCCTCGGTTTAACATCCCCCTGAACAGGGAGACGGGGTCTCGGTTTAACATCCCCCTGAACAGGGAGACGGGGCCTCGGTTTAACATCCCCCTGAACAGGGAGACGGGGTCTCGGTTTAACATCCCCCTCAACAGGGAGACGGGGTCTCGGTTTAACATCCCCCTGAACAGGGAGACGGGGCCTCGGTTTAACATCCCCCTGAACAGGGAGACGGGGCCTCAGTTTAACATCCCCTGAACAGGGAGACGGGGCCTCGGTTTAACATCCCCCTGAACAGGGAGACGGAGCCTCGGTTTAACATCCCCCTGAACAGTGAGACGGGGCCTCGGTTTAATATCCCCCTGAACAGGGAGACGGGGCCTCGGTTTAACATCCCCCTGAACAGGGAGACGGGGCCTCGGTTTAACATCCCCCTGAACAGGGAGACGGGGCCTCGGTTTAACATCCCCCTGAACAGGGAGACGGGGCCTCGGTTTAACATCCCCCTGAACAGGGAGACGGGGCCTCAGTTTAACATCCCCCTGAACAGGGAGACGGGGCCTCGGTTTAACATCCCCCTGAACAGGGAGACGGGGCCTCTGTTTAACATCCCCTGAACAGGGAGACGGGGCCTCGGTTTAACATCCCGCTGAACAGGGAACGGGGCCTCGGTTTAACATCCCCCTGAACAGGGAGACGGGGCCTCGGTTTAACATCCCGCTGAACAGGGAGACGGGGCCTCGGTTTTACATCCCCTTGAACAGGGAGACGGGGCCTCGGTTTTACATCCCCCTGAACAGGGAGACGGGCCGTCGGTTTAACATCTGCCTGAACAGGGAGACGTGGCCTCGATTAAACATCCCCCTGAACAGGGAGATGGGGCCTCGGTTTAACATCCCCTGAACAGGGAGACGGGGCCTCGGTTTACCATCACCTTGAACAGGGAGACGGGACCTCAGTTTAACATCCCCCTGAACAGGGAGACGGGGCCTCGGTTTAACATCCCCCTGAACAGGGAGACGAGGCCTGGGTTTAACATCCCCTGAACAGGGAGACGGGGCCTCGGTTTAACATCCCCCTGAACAGGGAGACGGGGCCTCGGTTTAACATCCCCCTGAAAAGGGAGACGAGGCCTCGGTTCAACATCCCCCTGAACAGGGAGACGGGGCCTCGGATTAACCTACCCTGAACAGGGAGACGGGGCCTTGGTTTAACATCCCCTGAAAAGGGAGAAGGGGCCTCGGTTTAACATCCCCCTGAACAGGGAGACGGGGCCTCGGTTTAACATCCCCCTGAACAGGGAGACGGGGCCTCGGATTAACATCCGCCTGAACATGGAGACGGGGCCTCGGTTTAACATCCCCCTGAACAGGGAGACGGAGCCTCAGTTTAACATCTCCCTGAACAGGGAATCGGGGCCTCCATTCAACATCCCTCTGAACAGGGAGATGGGGCCTCGGTTTAACATCCCCCTGAACAGGGAGACGGGGCCTCGGTTTAACATTCCCCTGAAAAGGGAGACGAGGCCTCGGTTCAACATCCCCCTGAACAGGGAGACGGGGCCTCGGATTAACCTACCCTGAACAGGGAGACGGGGCCTCGGTTTAACATCCCCTGAACAGGGAGACGAGGCCTCGGTTCAACATCCCCCTGAACAGGGAGACGGGGCCTCGGATTAACCAACCCTGAACAGGGAGACGGGGCCTTGGTTTAACATTCCCTGAAAAGGGAGAAGGGGCCTCGGTTTAACATCCCCTGAACAGGGAGACGGGGCCTCGGTTTAACATCCCCCTGAACAGGGAGACGGGGCCTCGGTTTAACATCCCCTGAAAAGGGAGACGGAGCCTCGGTTTAACATCCCCTGAACAGGGAGGCGGGGCCTCGGTTTAACATCCCCCTGAACAGGGAGACGGGTTCTTGGTTTAACATCCCCCTGAACAGGGAGACGGGGCCTCGGTTTAACATCCCCCCTGAACAGGGAGACGGGGCCTCGGTTTAACATCCCCCTGAACAGGGAGACGGGGCCTCGTTTTAACATCCCCCTGAACAGGGAGACGGGGCCTCGGTTTAACATCCCCTGAACAGGGAGACGGGGCCTCGGTTTAACATCCCCCTGAACAGGGAGACGAGGCCCCGGATTAACATCCCCCTGAACAGGGAGACGGGGCCTCGGTTTAACATCCCGCTGAACAGGGAGACGTGGCCTCGATTAAACATCCCCCTGAACAGGGAGACGGGGCCACGGTTTAACATCCCCCTGAACAGGGAGAAGGGGCCTCGGTTTAACATCCCCTGAACAGGGAGACGGGGCCTCGGTTTAACATCCCCCTGAACAGGGAGACGGGGCCTCGGTTTAACATCCCCCTGAAAAGGGAGACGAGGCCTCGGTTCAACATCCCCCTGAACAGGGAGACGGGGCCTCGGATTAACCTACCCTGAACAGGGAGACGGGGCCTTGGTTTAACATCCCCTGAAAAGGGAGAAGGGGCCTCGGTTTAACATCCCCCTGATCAGGGAGACGGGGCCTCGGTTTAACATCCCCCTGAACAGGGAGACGGGGCCTCGGTTTAACATCCCCCTGAACAGGGAGACGGGGCCTCGGATTAACATCCCCTGAACAGGGAGACAGGGTTCCTCGGTTCAACATCCCCCTGAACAGGGAGACGGGGCCTCGGTTTAACATCTCCCTGAACAGGGAATCGGGGCCTCCGTTCAACATCCCTCTGAACAGGGAGATGGGTCCTCGGTTTAACATCCCCTGAACAGGGAGACGGGGCCTCGGTTTAACATCCCCCTGAACAGGGAGACGGGGCCTCGGTTTAACATCCCCCTGAACAGGGAGACGGAGCCTCGATTTAACATCCCCTGAACAGGGAGACGGGGCCTCGGTTTAACATCCCCCTGAACAAGGAGACGGGACCTCGGTTTAACATCCCCCTGAACAGGGAGACGGGGCCTCGGTTTAACATCCCCCCTGAACAGGGAGACGGGGCCTCGGTTTAACATCCCCTGAACAGGGAGACGGGGCCTCGGTTTTACATCCCCCTGAACAGGGAGACGGGGCCTCGGTTTAACATCCCCCTGAACAGGGAGACGGGGCCTCGGTTTAACATCCCCTGAACAGGGAGACGGGGCCTCGGTTTAACTTCCCCCTGAACAGGGAGACTGGGCCTCGGTTTAACTTCCCCCTGAAAAGGGAGACGGGGCTTCGGTTTAACATATCCTGAAGAGGGAGACGGGGCCTCGGTTTAACATCCCCTGAACAGGGAGACGGGGCCTCGGTTTAACATCCCCCCTGAACAGGGAGACGGGGCCTCTGTTTAACATCCCCTGAAGAGGGAGACGGGGCCTCGGTTTAACATCCCCTGAACAGGGAGACGGGGTCTCGGTTTAACATCCCCCTAAACAGGGAGACGGGGCCTCGGTTTAACATCCCCCTGAACAGGGAGACGGGGCCTCGGTTTAACATCCCCCTGAACAGGGAGACGGGGTCTCGGTTTAACATCCCCCTGAACAGGGAGACGGGGCCTCGGTTTAACATCCCCCTGAACAGGGAGACGGGGTCTCGGTTTAACATCCCCCTCAACAGGGAGACGGGGTCTCGGTTTAACATCCCCCTGAACAGGGAGACGGGGCCTCGGTTTAACATCCCCCTGAACAGGGAGACGGGGCCTCAGTTTAACATCCCCTGAACAGGGAGACGGGGCCTCGGTTTAACATCCCCCTGAACAGGGAGACGGAGCCTCGGTTTAACATCCCCCTGAACAGTGAGACGGGGCCTCGGTTTAATATCCCCCTGAACAGGGAGACGGGGCCTCGGTTTAACATCCCCCTGAACAGGGAGACGGGGCCTCGGTTTAACATCCCCCTGAACAGGGAGACGGGGCCGCGGTTTAACATCCCCCTGAACAGGGAGACGGGGCCTCGGTTTAACATCCCCCTGAACAGGGAGACGGGGCCTCAGTTTAACATCCCCCTGAACAGGGAGACGGGGCCTCGGTTTAACATCCCCCTGAACAGGGAGACGGGGCCTCTGTTTAACATCCCCTGAACAGGGAGACGGGGCCTCGGTTTAATATCCCGCTGAACAGGGAACGGGGCCTCGGTTTAACATCCCCCTGAACAGGGAGACGGGGCCTCGGTTTAACATCCCGCTGAACAGGGAGACGGGGCCTCGGTTTTACATCCCCTTGAACAGGGAGACGGGGCCTCGGTTTTACATCCCCCTGAACAGGGAGACGGGCCGTCGGTTTAACATCTGCCTGAACAGGGAGACGTGGCCTCGATTAAACATCCCCCTGAACAGGGAGATGGGGCCTCGGTTTAACATCCCCTGAACAGGGAGACGGGGCCTCGGTTTACCATCACCTTGAACAGGGAGACGGGACCTCAGTTTAACATCCCCCTGAACAGGGAGACGGGGCCTCGGTTTAACATCCCCCTGAACAGGGAGACGAGGCCTGGGTTTAACATCCCCTGAACAGGGAGACGGGGCCTCGGTTTAACATCCCCCTGAACAGGGAGACGGGGCCTCGGTTTAACATCCCCCTGAAAAGGGAGACGAGGCCTCGGTTCAACATCCCCCTGAACAGGGAGACGGGGCCTCGGATTAACCTACCCTGAACAGGGAGACGGGGCCTTGGTTTAACATCCCCTGAAAAGGGAGAAGGGGCCTCGGTTTAACATCCCCCTGAACAGGGAGACGGGGCCTCGGTTTAACATCCCCCTGAACAGGGAGACGGGGCCTCGGATTAACATCCGCCTGAACATGGAGACGGGGCCTCGGTTTAACATCCCCCTGAACAGGGAGACGGAGCCTCAGTTTAACATCTCCCTGAACAGGGAATCGGGGCCTCCATTCAACATCCCTCTGAACAGGGAGATGGGGCCTCGGTTTAACATCCCCCTGAACAGGGAGACGGGGCCTCGGTTTAACATTCCCCTGAAAAGGGAGACGAGGCCTCGGTTCAACATCCCCCTGAACAGGGAGACGGGGCCTCGGATTAACCTACCCTGAACAGGGAGACGGGGCCTCGGTTTAACATCCCCTGAACAGGGAGACGGGGCCTCGGATTAACCAACCCTGAACAGGGAGACGGGGCCTTGGTTTAACATTCCCTGAAAAGGGAGAAGGGGCCTCGGTTTAACATCCCCTGAACAGGGAGACGGGGCCTCGGTTTAACATCCCCCTGAACAGGGAGACGGGGCCTCGGTTTAACATCCCCTGAAAAGGGAGACGGAGCCTGGGTTTAACATCCCCTGAACAGGGAGGCGGGGCCTCGGTTTAACATCCCCCTGAACAGGGAGACGGGTTCTTGGTTTAACATCCCCCTGAACAGGGAGACGGGGCCTCGGTTTAACATCCCCCCTGAACAGGGAGACGGGGCCTCGGTTTAACATCCCCCTGAACAGGGAGACGGGGCCTCGTTTTAACATCCCCCTGAACAGGGAGACGGGGCCTCGGTTTAACATCCCCTGAACAGGGAGACGGGGCCTCGGTTTAACATCCCCCTGAACAGGGAGACGAGGCCCCGGATTAACATCCCCCTGAACAGGGAGACGGGGCCTCGGTTTAACATCCCCCTGAACAGGGAGACGGGGCCTCGGTTTAACATCCCCTGAACAGGGAGACGGGGCCTCGGTTTAACATCCCCCTGAACAGGGAGCCGGGCCTCGGTTTAACATCCCCCTGAACAGGGAGACGGGGCCTCGGTTTAACATCCCTGAACAGGGAGACGGGGCCTCGGTTTAACATCCCCCTGAACAGGGAGACGGGGCCTCGGTTTAACATCCCCCTGAATAAGGAGACGGGGCCTCGGTTTAACATCCCCCTGAACAGGGAGACGGGGCCTCGGTTTAACATCCCCCTGAACAGGGAGACGGGGCCTCGGTTTAACATCCCCCTGAACAGGGAGACGGGGCCTCGGTTTAACATCTCCTGAACAGGGAGACGGGGCCTCGGTTTAACATCCCCCTGAACAGGGAGACGGGGCCTCGGTTTAACATCTCCTGAACAGGGAGACGGGGCCTCGGTTTAACATCCCCCTGAACAGGGAGACGGGGCCTCGGTTTAACATCCCTCTGAACAGCGAGATGGGCCTCGGTTTAACATCCCCCTGAACAGGGAGACGGGGCCTCGGTTTAACATCCCCTGAACAGGGAGACGGGGCCTCGGTTTAACATCCCCTGAACAGGGAGACGGGGCCTCGGTTTAACATCTCCCTGAACAGGGAGACGGGGCCCCTCGGTTTAACATCCCCCTGAACAGGGAGACCGGGCTTTGGTTTAACATTCCCTGAACAGGGAGACGGGGCCTCGGTTTAACATCCCCCTGAACAGGGAGACGGGGCCTCGGTTTAACATCCCCTGAACAGAGAGACGGGGCCTCGGTTTAACATCCCCCTGAACAGGGAGACGGGGTCTCGGATTAACATCCCCCTGAACAGGGAGACGGGGCCTCGGTTTAACATCCCCTGAACAGGGAGACGGGGCCTCGGTTTAACAACCCCCTGAACAGGAAGACGGGGCCTCAGTTAACATCCCCCTGAACAGGGAGATGGGGCCTCGGTTTAACATCCCCCTGAACAGGGAGACGGGGCCTCGGTTTAACATCCCCCTGTATAGGGAGACGAGGCCTCGGTTTAACAACCCCTGAACAGGGATACGGGGCCTCGGTTTAACATTCCCCTGAACAGGGAGACGGGGCCTCGGTTTAACATCCCCCTGAACAGGGAGACGGGGCCCCGGATTAACATCCCCCTGAACAGGGAGACGGGGCCTCGGTTTAACAACCCGCTGAACAGGGAGACGGGGCCTCGGTTTAACATCCCCTGAACAGGGAGACGGGGCCTCGGTTTAACATCCCCCTGAACAGGGAGACGGGGCTTTGGTTTAACATCCCCCTGAATAAGGAGACGGGGCCTCGGTTTAACATCCCCTGAACAGGGAGACGGGGCCTCGGTTTAACATCCCCCTGAATAAGGAGACGGGGCCTCGGTTTAACATCCCCCTGAACAGAGAGACGGGGCCTCGGTTTAACATCCCCCTGAACAGGGAGACGGGGCCTCGGTTTAACATCTCCTGAACAGGGAGACGGGGCCTCGGTTTAACATCCCCCTGAACAGGGAGATGGGGCCTCGGTTTAACATCTCCTGAACAGGGAGACGGGGCCTCGGTTTAACAGCCCCCTGAACAGGGAGACGGGGCCTCAGTTTAACATCCCCCTGAACAGTGAGACGGGGCCTCGGTTTAACATCCCCCTGAACAGTGAGACGGGGCCTCGGTTTAACATCCCTCTGAACAGGGAGATGGGCCTCGGTTTAACATCCCCCTGAACAGGGAGACGGGGCCTCGGTTTAACATCCCTCTGAACAGGGAGATGGGCCTCGGTTTAACATCCCCCTGAACAGGGAGACGGGGCTTTTGTTTAACATTCCCTGAACAGGGAGACGGGGCCTCGGTTTAACATCCCCCTGAACAGGGAGACGGGGCTTTGGTTTAACATTCCCTGAACAGTGAGACGGGGCCTCGGTTTAACATTCCCTGAACAGGGAGACGGGGCCTCGGTTTAACATCCCCTGAACAGAGAGACGGGGCCTCGGTTTAACATCCCCCTGAACAGGGAGACGGGGCCTCGGTTTAACATCCCCCTGAACAGGGAGACGGGGCCTCGGTTTAACATCCCCCTGAACAGGGAGACGGGGCCTCGGTTTAACATCCCCTGAACAGGGAGTCGGGGCCTCGGTTTAACATCCCCCTGAGCAGGGAGACGGGGCCTCTGTTTAACATCCCCCTGAACAGGGAGACGGGCCGTCGGTTTAACATCCCCCTGAACAGGGAGACGTGGCCTCGATTAAACATCCCCCTGAACAGGGAGACGGGGCCACGGTTTAACATCCCCCTGAACAGGGAGAAGGGGCCTCGGTTTAACATCCCCTGAACAGGGAGACGGGGCCTCGGTTTAACATCCCCCTGAACAGGGAGACGGGGCCTCGGTTTAACATCCCCCTGAAAAGGGAGACGAGGCCTCGGTTCAACATCCCCCTGAACAGGGAAACGGGGCCTCGGATTAACCTATCCTGAACAGGGAGACGGGGCCTTGGTTTAACATCCCCTGAAAAGGGAGACGGGGCCTCGGTTTAACATGCCCCTGAACAGGGAGACGGGGCCTCGGTTTAACATCTCCTGAACAGGGAGACGGGGCCTCGGTTTAACATCCCCCTGAACAGGGAGACGGGGCCTCGGTTTAACATCTCCTGAACAGGGAGACGGGGCCTCGGTTTAACATCCCCTGAACAGGGAGACGGGGCCTCGGTTTAACATCCCGTTAACAGGGAGACGGGGCCTCGGTTTAACATCCCGTGAACAGGGAGACGGGGCCTCAATTTAACATCCCCCTGTACAGGGAGACGGGGCCTCGGTTTAACAGCCCCCTGAACAGGGAGACGGGGCCTCGGTTTAACATCCCCTGAACAGGGAGACGGGGCCTCGGTTTAACATCCCCTGAACAGGGAGACGGGCCGTCGGTTTAACATCCCGCTGAACAGGGAGACGTGGCCTCGATTAAACATCCCCCTGAACAGGGAGACGGGGCCACGGTTTAACATCCCCCTGAACAGGGAGAAGGGGCCTCGGTTTAACATCCCCTGAACAGGGAGACGGGGCCTCGGTTTAACATCCCCCTGAACAGGGAGACGGGGCCTCGGTTTAACATCCCCCTGAAAAGGGAGACGAGGCCTCGGTTCAACATCCCCCTGAACAGGGAGACGGGGCCTCGGATTAACCTACCCTGAACAGGGAGACGGGGCCTTGGTTTAACATCCCCTGAAAAGGGAGAAGGGGCCTCGGTTTAACATCCCCCTGATCAGGGAGACGGGGCCTCGGTTTAACATCCCCCTGAACAGGGAGACGGGGCCTCGGTTTAATATCCCCCTGAACAGGGAGACGGGGCCTCGGATTAACATCCCCTGAACAGGGAGACAGGGTTCCTCGGTTCAACATCCCCCTGAACAGGGAGACGGGGCCTCGGTTTAACATCTCCCTGAACAGGGAATCGGGGCCTCCGTTCAACATCCCTCTGAACAGGGAGATGGGTCCTCGGTTTAACATCCCCTGAACAGGGAGACGGGGCCTCGGTTTAACATCCCCCTGAACAGGGAGACGGGGCCTCGGTTTAACATCCCCCTGAACAGGGAGACGGAGCCTCGATTTAACATCCCCTGAACAGGGAGACGGGGCCTCGGTTTAACATCCCCCTGAACAAGGAGACGGGACCTCGGTTTAACATCCCCCTGAACAGGGAGACGGGGCCTCGGTTTAACATCCCCCCTGAACAGGGAGACGGGGCCTCGGTTTAACATCCCCTGAACAGGGAGACGGGGCCTCGGTTTTACATCCCCCTGAACAGGGAGACGGGGCCTCGGTTTAACATCCCCCTGAACAGGGAGACGGGGCCTCGGTTTAACATCCCCTGAACAGGGAGACGGGGCCTCGGTTTAACTTCCCCCTGAACAGGGAGACTGGGCCTCGGTTTAACTTCCCCCTGAAAAGGGAGACGGGGCTTCGGTTTAACATATCCTGAAGAGGGAGACGGGGCCTCGGTTTAACATCCCCTGAACAGGGAGACGGGGCCTCGGTTTAACATCCCCCCTGAACAGGGAGACGGGGCCTCTGTTTAACATCCCCTGAAGAGGGAGACGGGGCCTCGGTTTAACATCCCCTGAACAGGGAGACGGGGTCTCGGTTTAACATCCCCCTAAACAGGGAGACGGGGCCTCGGTTTAACATCCCCCTGAACAGGGAGACGGGGCCTCGGTTTAACATCCCCCTGAACAGGGAGACGGGGTCTCGGTTTAACATCCCCCTGAACAGGGAGACGGGGCCTCGGTTTAACATCCCCCTGAACAGGGAGACGGGGTCTCGGTTTAACATCCCCCTCAACAGGGAGACGGGGTCTCGGTTTAACATCCCCCTGAACAGGGAGACGGGGCCTCGGTTTAACATCCCCCTGAACAGGGAGACGGGGCCTCGGTTTAACATCCCCCTGAACAGGGAGACGGGGCCTCGGTTTAACATCCCCCTGAACAGGGAGACGGGGCCTCGGTTTAACATCCCCCTGAACAGGGAGACGGGGCCTCAGTTTAACATCCCCCTGAACAGGGAGACGGGGCCTCGGTTTAACATCCCCCTGAACAGGGAGACGGGGCCTCTGTTTAACATCCCCTGAACAGGGAGACGGGGCCTCGGTTTAACATCCCGCTGAACAGGGAACGGGGCCTCGGTTTAACATCCCCCTGAACAGGGAGACGGGGCCTCGGTTTAACATCCCGCTGAACAGGGAGACGGGGCCTCGGTTTTACATCCCCTTGAACAGGGAGACGGGGCCTCGGTTTTACATCCCCCTGAACAGGGAGACGGGCCGTCGGTTTAACATCTGCCTGAACAGGGAGACGTGGCCTCGATTAAACATCCCCCTGAACAGGGAGATGGGGCCTCGGTTTAACATCCCCTGAACAGGGAGACGGGGCCTCGGTTTACCATCACCTTGAACAGGGAGACGGGACCTCAGTTTAACATCCCCCTGAACAGGGAGACGGGGCCTCGGTTTAACATCCCCCTGAACAGGGAGACGAGGCCTGGGTTTAACATCCCCTGAACAGGGAGACGGGGCCTCGGTTTAACATCCCCCTGAACAGGGAGACGGGGCCTCGGTTTAACATCCCCCTGAAAAGGGAGACGAGGCCTCGGTTCAACATCCCCCTGAACAGGGAGACGGGGCCTCGGATTAACCTACCCTGAACAGGGAGACGGGGCCTTGGTTTAACATCCCCTGAAAAGGGAGAAGGGGCCTCGGTTTAACATCCCCCTGAACAGGGAGACGGGGCCTCGGTTTAACATCCCCCTGAACAGGGAGACGGGGCCTCGGATTAACATCCGCCTGAACATGGAGACGGGGCCTCGGTTTAACATCCCCCTGAACAGGGAGACGGAGCCTCAGTTTAACATCTCCCTGAACAGGGAATCGGGGCCTCCATTCAACATCCCTCTGAACAGGGAGATGGGGCCTCGGTTTAACATCCCCCTGAACAGGGAGACGGGGCCTCGGTTTAACATTCCCCTGAAAAGGGAGACGAGGCCTCGGTTCAACATCCCCCTGAACAGGGAGACGGGGCCTCGGATTAACCTACCCTGAACAGGGAGACGGGGCCTCGGTTTAACATCCCCTGAACAGGGAGACGAGGCCTCGGTTCAACATCCCCCTGAACAGGGAGACGGGGCCTCGGATTAACCAACCCTGAACAGGGAGACGGGGCCTTGGTTTAACATTCCCTGAAAAGGGAGAAGGGGCCTCGGTTTAACATCCCCTGAACAGGGAGACGGGGCCTCGGTTTAACATCCCCCTGAACAGGGAGACGGGGCCTCGGTTTAACATCCCCTGAAAAGGGAGACGGAGCCTCGGTTTAACATCCCCTGAACAGGGAGGCGGGGCCTCGGTTTAACATCCCCCTGAACAGGGAGACGGGTTCTTGGTTTAACATCCCCCTGAACAGGGAGACGGGGCCTCGGTTTAACATCCCCCCTGAACAGGGAGACGGGGGCCTCGGTTTAACATCCCCCTGAACAGGGAGACGGGGCCTCGTTTTAACATCCCCCTGAACAGGGAGACGGGGCCTCGGTTTAACATCCCCTGAACAGGGAGACGGGGCCTCGGTTTAACATCCCCCTGAACAGGGAGACGAGGCCCCGGATTAACATCCCCCTGAACAGGGAGACGGGGCCTCGGTTTAACATCCCCCTGAACAGGGAGACGGGGCCTCGGTTTAACATCCCCTGAACAGGGAGACGGGGCCTCGGTTTAACATCCCCCTGAACAGGGAGCCGGGCCTCGGTTTAACATCCCCCTGAACAGGGAGACGGGGCCTCGGTTTAACATCCCCAGAACAGGGAGACGGGGCCTCGGTTTAACATCCCCCTGAACAGGGAGACGGGGCCTCGGTTTAACATCCCCCTGAATAAGGAGACGGGGCCTCGGTTTAACATCCCCCTGAACAGGGAGACGGGGCCTCGGTTTAACATCCCCCTGAACAGGGAGACGGGGCCTCGGTTTAACATCCCCCTGAACAGGGAGACGGGGCCTCGGTTTAACATCTCCTGAACAGGGAGACGGGGCCTCGGTTTAACATCCCCCTGAACAGGGAGACGGGGCCTCGGTTTAACATCTCCTGAACAGGGAGACGGGGCCTCGGTTTAACATCCCCCTGAACAGGGAGACGGGGCCTCGGTTTAACATCCCTCTGAACAGCGAGATGGGCCTCGGTTTAACATCCCCCTGAACAGGGAGACGGGGCCTCGGTTTAACATCCCCTGAACAGGGAGACGGGGCCTCGGTTTAACATCCCCTGAACAGGGAGACGGGGCCTCGGTTTAACATCTCCCTGAACAGGGAGACGGGGCCCCTCGGTTTAACATCCCCCTGAACAGGGAGACCGGGCTTTGGTTTAACATTCCCTGAACAGGGAGACGGGGCCTCGGTTTAACATCCCCCTGAACAGGGAGACGGGGCCTCGGTTTAACATCCCCTGAACAGAGAGACGGGGCCTCGGTTTAACATCCCCCTGAACAGGGAGACGGGGTCTCGGATTAACATCCCCCTGAACAGGGAGACGGGGCCTCGGTTTAACATCCCCTGAACAGGGAGACGGGGCCTCGGTTTAACAACCCCCTGAACAGGAAGACGGGGCCTCAGTTAACATCCCCCTGAACAGGGAGATGGGGCCTCGGTTTAACATCCCCCTGAACAGGGAGACGGGGCCTCGGTTTAACATCCCCCTGTATAGGGAGACGAGGCCTCGGTTTAACAACCCCTGAACAGGGATACGGGGCCTCGGTTTAACATTCCCCTGAACAGGGAGACGGGGCCTCGGTTTAACATCCCCCTGAACAGGGAGACGGGGCCCCGGATTAACATCCCCCTGAACAGGGAGACGGGGCCTCGGTTTAACAACCCGCTGAACAGGGAGACGGGGCCTCGGTTTAACATCCCCTGAACAGGGAGACGGGGCCTCGGTTTAACATCCCCCTGAACAGGGAGACGGGGCTTTGGTTTAACATCCCCCTGAATAAGGAGACGGGGCCTCGGTTTAACATCCCCTGAACAGGGAGACGGGGCCTCGGTTTAACATCCCCCTGAATAAGGAGACGGGGCCTCGGTTTAACATCCCCCTGAACAGAGAGACGGGGCCTCGGTTTAACATCCCCCTGAACAGGGAGACGGGGCCTCGGTTTAACATCTCCTGAACAGGGAGACGGGGCCTCGGTTTAACATCCCCCTGAACAGGGAGATGGGGCCTCGGTTTAACATCTCCTGAACAGGGAGACGGGGCCTCGGTTTAACAGCCCCCTGAACAGGGAGACGGGGCCTCAGTTTAACATCCCCCTGAACAGTGAGACGGGGCCTCGGTTTAACATCCCCCTGAACAGTGAGACGGGGCCTCGGTTTAACATCCCTCTGAACAGGGAGATGGGCCTCGGTTTAACATCCCCCTGAACAGGGAGACGGGGCCTCGGTTTAACATCCCTCTGAACAGGGAGATGGGCCTCGGTTTAACATCCCCCTGAACAGGGAGACGGGGCTTTGGTTTAACATTCCCTGAACAGGGAGACGGGGCCTCGGTTTAACATCCCCCTGAACAGGGAGACGGGGCTTTGGTTTAACATTCCCTGAACAGTGAGACGGGGCCTCGGTTTAACATTCCCTGAACAGGGAGACGGGGCCTCGGTTTAACATCCCCTGAACAGAGAGACGGGGCCTCGGTTTAACATCCCCCTGAACAGGGAGACGGGGCCTCGGTTTAACATCCCCCTGAACAGGGAGACGGGGCCTCGGTTTAACATCCCCCTGAACAGGGAGACGGGGCCTCGGTTTAACATCCCCTGAACAGGGAGTCGGGGCCTCGGTTTAACATCCCCCTGAGCAGGGAGACGGGGCCTCTGTTTAACATCCCCCTGAACAGGGAGACGGGCCGTCGGTTTAACATCCCCCTGAACAGGGAGACGTGGCCTCGATTAAACATCCCCCTGAACAGGGAGACGGGGCCACGGTTTAACATCCCCCTGAACAGGGAGAAGGGGCCTCGGTTTAACATCCCCTGAACAGGGAGACGGGGCCTCGGTTTAACATCCCCCTGAACAGGGAGACGGGGCCTCGGTTTAACATCCCCCTGAAAAGGGAGACGAGGCCTCGGTTCAACATCCCCCTGAACAGGGAAACGGGGCCTCGGATTAACCTATCCTGAACAGGGAGACGGGGCCTTGGTTTAACATCCCCTGAAAAGGGAGACGGGGCCTCGGTTTAACATGCCCCTGAACAGGGAGACGGGGCCTCGGTTTAACATCTCCTGAACAGGGAGACGGGGCCTCGGTTTAACATCCCCCTGAACAGGGAGACGGGGCCTCGGTTTAACATCTCCTGAACAGGGAGACGGGGCCTCGGTTTAACATCCCCTGAACAGGGAGACGGGGCCTCGGTTTAACATCCCGTTAACAGGGAGACGGGGCCTCGGTTTAACATCCCGTGAACAGGGAGACGGGGCCTCAATTTAACATCCCCCTGTACAGGGAGACGGGGCCTCGGTTTAACAGCCCCCTGAACAGGGAGACGGGGCCTCGGTTTAACATCCCCTGAACAGGGAGACGGGGCCTCGGTTTAACATCCCCTGAACAGGGAGACGGGCCGTCGGTTTAACATCCCGCTGAACAGGGAGACGTGGCCTCGATTAAACATCCCCCTGAACAGGGAGACGGGGCCACGGTTTAACATCCCCCTGAACAGGGAGAAGGGGCCTCGGTTTAACATCCCCTGAACAGGGAGACGGGGCCTCGGTTTAACATCCCCCTGAACAGGGAGACGGGGCCTCGGTTTAACATCCCCCTGAAAAGGGAGACGAGGCCTCGGTTCAACATCCCCCTGAACAGGGAGACGGGGCCTCGGATTAACCTACCCTGAACAGGGAGACGGGGCCTTGGTTTAACATCCCCTGAAAAGGGAGAAGGGGCCTCGGTTTAACATCCCCCTGATCAGGGAGACGGGGCCTCGGTTTAACATCCCCCTGAACAGGGAGACGGGGCCTCGGTTTAACATCTCCCTGAACAGGGTGACGGGGCCTCGGTTTAACATACCCCTGAAGAGGGAGACGGGACCTCGGTTTAACATCCCCCTGAACAGGGAGACGGGGCCTCGGTTTAACATCCCCTGAACAGGGAGACGGGGCCTCGGTTTAACATCCCCCTGAACAGGGAGACGGGGCCTCGGTTTAACATCCCCCTGAACAGGGAGACGGGGCCTCGGTTTAACATCCCCTGAACAGGGAGACGGGGCCTCGGTTTAACATCCCCCTGTACAGGGAGACGGGGCCTCGGTTTAACAGCCCCCTGAACAGGGAGACGGGGCCTCGGTTTAACATCCCCTGAACAGGGAGACGGGGCCTCAGTTTAACATCCCCTGAACAGGGAGACGGGGCCTCTGTTTAACATCCCCTGAACAGGGAGACGGGGCCTCGGTTTAACATCCCCTGAACAGGGAGACGGGGCCTCAGTTTAACATCCCCCTGAACAGGGAGACGGGCCGTCGGTTTAACATCCCGCTGAACAGGGAGACGTGGCCTCGATTAAACATCCCCCTGAACAGGGAGACGGGGCCATGGTTTAACATCCCCCTGAACAGGGAGAAGGGGCCTCGGTTTAACATCCCCTGAACAGGGAGACGGGGCCTCGGTTTAACATCCCCCTGAACAGGGAGACGGGGCCTCGGTTTAACATCCCCCTGAAAAGGGAGACGAGGCCTCGGTTTAACATCCTCTGAACAGGGAGACGGGGTCTCGGTTTAACATCCCCCGGAACAGGGAGACGGGGCCTCGGTTTAACATCCCCCTGAACAGGGAGACGGGGCCTCGGTTTAACATCCCCTGAACAGGGAGACGGGGCCTCGGTTTAACATCCCCCTGAACAGGGAGACGGGGCCTCGGTTTAACATCCCCTGAACAGGGAGACGGGGCCTCGGTTTAACATCCCCCTGAACAGGGAGACGGGGCCTCGGTTTAACATCCCCTGAACAGGGAGATGGGGCCTCGGTTTAACATCCCCTGAACAGGGAGACGGGGCCTCGGTTTAACATCCCCCTGAACAGGGAGACGGGGCCTCGGTTTAACATCCCCCTGAACAGGGAGACGGGGCCTCGGTTTAACATCCCCTGAACAGGGAGACGGGGCCTCGGTTTAACATCCCCCTGAACAGGGAGACGGGGCCTCGGTTTAACATCCCCCTGAACAGGGAAACGGGGCCTTGGTTTAACATCCCCCTGAACAGGGAGACGAGGCCTCGGTTTAACAACCCCTGAACAGGGAAACGGGGCCTTGGTTTAACATTCCCCTGAACAGGGAGACGGGGCCTCGGTTTAACATCCCCCTGAACAGGGAGACGGGGCCCCGGATTAACATCCCCCTGAACAGGGAGACGGGGCCTCGGTTTAAAATCCCCCTGAACAGGGAGACGGGGCCTCGGTTTAACATCCCCTGTACAGGGAGACGGGGCCTCGGTTTAACATCCCCCTGAATAAGGAGACGGGGCCTCGGTTTAACATCCCCCTGAACAGGGAGACGGGGCCTCGGTTTAACATCCCCCTGAACAGGGAGACGGGGCCTCGGTTTAACATCTCCTGAACAGGGAGACGGGGCCTCGGTTTATCATCCCCCTGAACAGGGAGACGGGGCCTCGGTTTATCATCCCCCTGAATAAGGAGACGGGGCCTCGGTTTAACATCCCCCTGAACAGGGAGACGGGGCCTCGGTTTAACATCCCCCTGAACAGGGAGACGGGGCCTCGGTTTAACATCTCCTGAACAGGGAGACGGGGCCTCGGTTTAACATCCCCTGAACAGGGAGACGGGGCCTCGGTTTAACATCCCGTTAACAGGGAGACGGGGCCTCGGTTTAACATCCCGTGAACAGGGAGACGGGGCCTCAATTTAACATCCCCCTGTACAGGGAGACGGGGCCTCGGTTTAACAGCCCCCTGAACAGGGAGACGGGGCCTCGGTTTAACATCCCCTGAACAGGGAGACGGGGCCTCGGTTTAACATCCCCTGAACAGGGAGACGGGGCCTCTGTTTAACATCCCCTGAACAGGGAGACGGGGCCTCGGTTTAACATCCCCTGAACAGGGAGACGGGGCCTCAGTTTAACATCCCCCTGAACAGGGAGACGGGCCGTCGGTTTAACATCCCGCTGAACAGGGAGACGTGGCCTCGGTTTAACATCCCCTGAACAGGGAGACGGGGCCTCAGTTTAACATCCCCCTGAACAGGGAGACGGGGCCTCGGTTTAACATCCCCCTGAACAGGGAGACGGGGCCTCGGTTTAACATCCCCCTGAAAAGGGAGACGAGGCCTCGGTTCAACATCCCCCTGAACAGGGAGACGGGGCCTCGGATTAACCTACCCTGAACAGGGAGACGGGGCCTTGGTTTAACATCCCCTGAAAAGGGAGAAGGGGCCTCGGTTTAACATCCCCCTGATCAGGGAGACGGGGCCTCGGTTTAACATCCCCCTGAACAGGGAGACGGGGCCTCGGTTTAACATCCCCCTGAACAGGGAGACGGGGCCTCGGATTAACATCCCCTGAACAGGGAGACAGGGTTCCTCGGTTCAACATCCCCCTGAACAGGGAGACGGGGCCTCGGTTTAACATCTCCCTGAACAGGGAATCGGGGCCTCCGTTCAACATCCCTCTGAACAGGGAGATGGGTCCTCGGTTTAACATCCCCTGAACAGGGAGACGGGGCCTCGGTTTAACATCCCCCTGAACAGGGAGACGGGGCCTCGGTTTAACATCCCCCTGAACAGGGAGACGGAGCCTCGATTTAACATCCCCTGAACAGGGAGGCGGGGCCTCGGTTTAACATCCCCCTGAACAAGGAGACGGGACCTCGGTTTAACATCCCCCTGAACAGGGAGACGGGGCCTCGGTTTAACATCCCCCCTGAACAGGGAGACGGGGCCTCGGTTTAACATCCCCCTGAACAGGGAGACGGGGCCTCGTTTTGACATCCCCCTGAACAGGGAGAAGGGGCCTCGGTTTAACATCCCCTGAACAGGGAGACGGGGCCTCGGTTTAACATCCCCCTGAACCGGGAGACGGGGCCTCGGTTTAACATCCCCCTGAACAGGGAGACGGGGCCTCGGTTTAACATCCACTGAACAGGGAGACGGGGCCTCGGTTTAACTTCCCCCTGAACAGGGAGACGGGGCCTCGGTTTAACTTCCCCCTGAACAGGGAGACGGGGCTTCGGTTTAACATATCCTGAAGAGGGAGACGGGGCCTCGGTTTAACATCCCCTGAACAGGGAGACGGGGCCTCGGTTTAACATCCCCCCTGAACAGGGAGACGGGGCCTCTGTTTAACATCCCCTGAAGAGGGAGACGGGGCCTCGGTTTAACATCCCCTGAACAGGGAGACGGGGTCTCGGTTTAACATCCCCCTAAACAGGGAGACGGGGCCTCGGTTTAACATCCCCCTGAACAGGGAGACGGGGCCTCGGTTTAACATCCCCCTGAACAGGGAGACGGGGCCTCGGTTTAACATCCCCCTGAACAGGGAGACGGGGTCTCGGTTTAACATCCCCCTCAACAGGGAGACGGGGTCTCGGTTTAACATCCCCCTGAACAGGGAGACGGGGCCTCGGTTTAACATCCCCCTGAACAGGGAGACGGGGCCTCAGTTTAACATCCCCTGAACAGGGAGACGGGGCCTCGGTTTAACATCCCCCTGAACAGGGAGACGGAGCCTCGGTTTAACATCCCCCTGAACAGTGAGACGGGGCCTCGGTTTAATATCCCCCTGAACAGGGAGACGGGGCCTCGGTTTAACATCCCCCTGAACAGGGAGACGGGGCCTCGGTTTAACATCCCCCTGAACAGGGAGACGGGGCCTCGGTTTAACATCCCCCTGAACAGGGAGACGGGGCCTCTGTTTAACATCCCCTGAACAGGGAGACGGGGCCTCGGTTTAACATCCCGCTGAACAGGGAACGGTGCCTCGGTTTAACATCCCCCTGAACAGGGAGACGGGGCCTCGGTTTAACATCCCGCTGAACAGGGAGACGGGGCCTCGGTTTTACATCCCCTTGAACAGGGAGACGGGGCCTCGGTTTTACATCCCCCTGAACAGGGAGACGGGCCGTCGGTTTAACATCTGCCTGAACAGGGAGACGTGGCCTCGATTAAACATCCCCCTGAACAGGGAGATGGGGCCTCGGTTTAACATCCCCTGAACAGGGAGACGGGGCCTCGGTTTACCATCCCCCTGAACAGGGAGACGGGGCCTCGGTTTAACATCCCCCTGAACAGGGAGACGAGGCCTGGGTTTAACATCCCCTGAACAGGGAGACGGGGCCTCGGTTTAACATCCCCCAGAACAGGGAGACGAGGCCTGGGTTTAACATCCCCTGAACAGGGAGACGGGGCCTCGGTTTAACATCCCCCTGAACAGGGAGACGGGGCCTCGGTTTAACATCCCCCTGAAAAGGGAGACGAGGCCTCGGTTCAACATCCCCCTGAACAGGGAGACGGGGCCTCGGATTAACCTACCCTGAACAGGGAGACGGGGCCTTGGTTTAACATCCCCTGAAAAGGGAGAAGGGGCCTCGGTTTAACATCCCCCTGAACAGGGAGACGGGGCCTCGGTTTAACATCCCCCTGAACAGGGAGACGGGGCCTCGGTTTAACATCCCCCTGAACAGGGAGACGGGGCCTCGGATTAACATCCCCTGAACAGGGAGACAGGGCTCCTCGGTTTAACATCCCCCTGAACAGGGAGACGGGGCCTCGGTTTAACATCCCCCTGAACAGGGAGGCGGAGCCTCAGTTTAACATCTCCCTGAACAGGGAATCGGGGCCTCCATTCAACATCCCTCTGAACAGGGAGATGGGGCCTCGGTTTAACATCCCCCTGAACAGGGAGACGGGGCCTCGGTTTAACATTCCCCTGAAAAGGGAGACGAGGCCTCGGTTCAACATCCCCCTGAACAGGAGACGGGGCCTTGGTTTAACATTCCCTGAAAAGGGAGAAGGGGCCTCGGTTTAACATCCCCTGAACAGGGAGACGGGGCCTCGGTTTAACATCCCCCTGAACAGGGAGACGGGGCCTCGGTTTAACATCCCCTGAACAGGGAGACGGAGCCTCGGTTTAACATCCCTGAACAGGGAGGCGGGGCCTCGGTTTAACATCCCCCTGAACAGGGAGACGGGTTCTTGGTTTAACATCCCCCTGAACAGGGAGACGGGGCCTCGGTTTAACATCCCCCCTGAACAGGGAGACGGGGCCTCGGTTTAACATCCCCCTGAACAGGGAGACGGGGCCTCGTTTTAACATCCCCCTGAACAGGGAGACGGGGCTTCGGTTTAACATCCCCCTGAACAGGGAGACGGGGCCTCAGTTTAACATCCCCTGAACAGGGAGACGGGGCCTCGGTTTAACATCCCCCTGAACAGGGAGACGAGGCCCCGGATTAACATCCCCCTGAACAGGGAGACGGGGCCTCGGTTTAACATCCCCCTGAACAGGGAGACGGGGCCTCGGTTTAACATCCCCTGAACAGGGAGACGGGGCCTCGGTTTAACATCCCCCTGAACAGGGAGCCGGGCCTCGGTTTAACATCCCCCTGAACAGGGAGACGGGGCCTCGGTTTAACATCCCCTGAACAGGGAGACGGGGCCTCGGTTTAACATCCCCCTGAACAGGGAGACGGGGCCTCGGTTTAACATCCCCCTGAATAAGGAGACGGGGCCTCGGTTTAACATCCCCCTGAACAGGGAGACGGGGCCTCGGTTTAACATCCCCCTGAACAGGGAGACGGGGCCTCGGTTTAACATCTCCTGAACAGGGAGACGGGGCCTCGGTTTAACATCCCCCTGAACAGGGAGACGGGGCCTCGGTTTAACATCTCCTGAACAGGGAGACGGGGCCTCGGTTTAACATCCCCCTGAACAGGGAGACGGGGCCTCGGTTTAACATCCCTCTGAACAGCGAGATGGGCCTCGGTTTAACATCCCCCTGAACAGGGAGACGGGGCCTCGGTTTAACATCCCCTGAACAGGGAGACGGGGCCTCGGTTTAACATCCCCTGAACAGGGAGACGGGGCCTCGGTTTAACATCTCCCTGAACAGGGAGACGGGGCCCCTCGGTTTAACATCCCCCTGAACAGGGAGACGGGGCTTTGGTTTAACATTCCCTGAACAGGGAGACGGGGCCTCGGTTTAACATCCCCCTGAACAGGGAGACGGGGCCTCGGTTTAACATCCCCTGAACAGAGAGACGGGGCCTCGGTTTAACATCCCCCTGAACAGGGAGACGGGGTCTCGGATTAACATCCCCCTGAACAGGGAGACGGGGCCTCGGTTTAACATCCCCTGAACAGGGAGACGGGGCCTCGGTTTAACAACCCCCTGAACAGGAAGACGGGGCCTCAGTTAACATCCCCCTGAACAGGGAGATGGGGCCTCGGTTTAACATCCCCCTGAACAGGGAGACGGGGCCTCGGTTTAACATCCCCTTGTATAGGGAGACGAGGCCTCGGTTTAACAACCCCTGAACAGGGATACGGGGCCTCGGTTTAACATTCCCCTGAACAGGGAGACGGGGCCTCGGTTTAACATCCCCCTGAACAGGGAGACGGGGCCCCGGATTAACATCCCCCTGAACAGGGAGACGGGGCCTCGGTTTAACAACCCGCTGAACAGGGAGACGGGGCCTCGGTTTAACATCCCCTGAACAGGGAGACGGGGCCTCGGTTTAACATCCCCCTGACCAGGGAGACGGGGCTTTGGTTTATCATCCGCCTGAACAGGGAGACAGGCCTCGGTTTAACATCCCCTGAACAGAGAGACGGGGCCTCGGTTTAACATCCCCCTGAACAGGGAGACGGGGCCTCGGTTTAACATCTCCTGAACAGGGAGACGGGGCCTCGGTTTAACATCCCCCTGAACAGGGAGATGGGGCCTCGGTTTAACATCTCCTGAACAGGGAGACGGGGCCTCGGTTTAACAGCCCCCTGAACAGGGAGACGGGGCCTCAGTTTAACATCCCCCTGAACAGTGAGACGGGGCCTCGGTTTAACATCCCCCTGAACAGTGAGACGGGGCCTCGGTTTAACATCCCTCTGAACAGGGAGATGGGCCTCGGTTTAACATCCCCCTGAACAGGGAGACGGGGCCTCGGTTTAACATCCCTCTGAACAGGGAGATGGGCCTCGGTTTAACATCCCCCTGAACAGGGAGACGGGGCTTTGGTTTAACATTCCCTGAACAGTGAGACGGGGCCTCGGTTTAACATCCCCCTGAACAGGGAGACGGGGCCCCGGTTTAACATCCCCTGAACAGGGAGACGGAGCCTCGGTTTAACATCCCCCTGAACAGGGAGACGGGGCCTCGGTTTAACATCCCCTGAACAGGGAGTCGGGGCCTCGGTTTAACATCCCCCTGAACAGGAAGACGGGGCCTCTGTTTAACATCCCCCTGAACAGGGAGACGGGCCGTCGGTTTAACATCCCCCTGAACAGGGAGACGTGGCCTCGATTAAACATCCCCCTGAACAGGGAGACGGGGCCACGGTTTAACATCCCCCTGAACAGGGAGAAGGGGCCTCGGTTTAACATCCCCTGAACAGGGAGACGGGGCCTCGGTTTAACATCCCCCTGAACAGGGAGACGGGGCCTCGGTTTAACATCCCCCTGAAAAGGGAGACGAGGCCTCGGTTCAACATCCCCCTGAACAGGGAAACGGGGCCTCGGATTAACCTATCCTGAACAGGGAGACGGGGCCTTGGTTTAACATCCCCTGAAAAGGGAGACGGGGCCTCGGTTTAACATGCCCCTGAACAGGGAGACGGGGCCTCGGTTTAACATCCCCCTGAACAGGGAGACCGGGCCTCGGTTTAACATCCCCCTGAACAGGGAGACGGGGCCTCGGTTTAACATCTCCCTGAACAGGGAGACGGGGCCTCGGTTTAACATCCCCCTGAACAGGGAGACGGGGCCTCGGTTTAACATCCCCCCTGAACAGGGAGAAGGGGCCTCGGTTCAACATCCCCCTGAACAGGGAGACGGGGCCTCGGTTTAACATCCCCCTGTACAGGGAGACGGGGCCTCGGTTTAACATCCCCCTGAACAGGGAGACGGGCCTCGGTTTAACATCCCCTGAACAGGGAGACGGGGCCTCGGTTTAACATCCCCCTGAACAGGGAGACGGGGCCTCGGTTTATCATCCCCCTGAATAAGGAGACGGGGCCTCGGTTTAACATCCCCCTGAACAGGGAGACGGGGCCTCGGTTTAACATCCCCTGAACAGGGAGACGGGGCCTCAGTTTAACATCCCCCTGAACAGGGAGACGGGCCGTCGGTTTAACATCCCCCTGAACAGGGAGACGTGGCCTCGATTAAACATCCCCCTGAACAGGGAGACGGGGCCACGGTTTAACATCCCCCTGAACAGGGAGAAGGGGCCTCGGTTTAACATCCCCTGAACAGGGAGACGGGGCCTCGGTTTAACATCCCCCTGAACAGGGAGACGGGGCCTCGGTTTAACATCCCCCTGAAAAGGGAGACGAGGCCTCGGTTCAACATCCCCCTGAACAGGGAAACGGGGCCTCGGATTAACCTATCCTGAACAGGGAGACGGGGCCTTGGTTTAACATCCCCTGAAAAGGGAGACGGGGCCTCGGTTTAACATGCCCCTGAACAGGGAGACGGGGCCTCGGTTTAACATCCCCCTGAACAGGGAGACCGGGCCTCGGTTTAACATCCCCCTGAACAGGGAGACGGGGCCTCGGTTTAACATCTCCCTGAACAGGGAGACGGGGCCTCGGTTTAACATCCCCCTGAACAGGGAGACGGGGCCTCGGTTTAACATCCCCCCTGAACAGGGAGAAGGGGCCTCGGTTCAACATCCCCCTGAACAGGGAGACGGGGCCTCGGTTTAACATCCCCCTGTACAGGGAGACGGGGCCTCGGTTTAACATCCCCCTGAACAGGGAGACGGGCCTCGGTTTAACATCCCCTGAACAGGGAGACGGGGCCTCGGTTTAACATCCCCCTGAACAGGGAGACGGGGCCTCGGTTTATCATCCCCCTGAATAAGGAGACGGGGCCTCGGTTTAACATCCCCCTGAACAGGGAGACGGGGCCTCGGTTTAACATCCCCCTGAACAGGGAGACGGGGCCTCGGTTTAACATCTCCTGAACAGGGAGACGGGGCCTCGGTTTAACATCCCCTGAACAGGGAGACGGGGCCTCGGTTTAACATCCCGTTAACAGGGAGACGGGGCCTCGGTTTAACATCCCGTGAACAGGGAGACGGGGCCTCAATTTAACATCCCGCTGTACAGGGAGACGGGGCCTCGGTTTAACAGCCCCCTGAACAGGGAGACGGGGCCTCGGTTTAACATCCCCTGAACAGGGAGACGGGGCCTCGGTTTAACATCCCCTGAACAGGGAGACGGGGCCTCTGTTTAACATCCCCTGAACAGGGAGACGGGGCCTCGGTTTAACATCCCCTGAACAGGGAGACGGGGCCTCAGTTTAACATCCCCCTGAACAGGGAGACGGGCCGTCGGTTTAACATCCCGCTGAACAGGGAGACGTGGCCTCGATTAAACATCCCCCTGAACAGGGAGACGGGGCCACGGTTTAACATCCCCCTGAACAGGGAGAAGGGGCCTCGGTTTAACATCCCCTGAACAGGGAGACGGGGCCTCGGTTTAACATCCCCCTGAACAGGGAGACGGGGCCTCGGTTTAACATCCCCCTGAAAAGGGAGACGAGGCCTCGGTTCAACATCCCCCTGAACAGGGAGACGGGGCCTCGGATTAACCTACCCTGAACAGGGAGACGGGGCCTTGGTTTAACATCCCCTGAAAAGGGAGAAGGGGCCTCGGTTTAACATCCCCCTGATCAGGGAGACGGGGCCTCGGTTTAACATCCCCCTGAACAGGGAGACGGGGCCTCGGTTTAACATCCCCCTGAACAGGGAGACGGGGCCTCGGATTAACATCCCCTGAACAGGGAGACAGGGTTCCTCGGTTCAACATCCCCCTGAACAGGGAGACGGGGCCTCGGTTTAACATCTCCCTGAACAGGGAATCGGGGCCTCCGTTCAACATCCCTCTGAACAGGGAGATGGGTCCTCGGTTTAACATCCCCTGAACAGGGAGACGGGGCCTCGGATTAACATCCCCCTGAACAGGGAGACGGGGCCTCGGTTTAACATCCCCCTGAACAGGGAGACGGAGCCTCGATTTAACATCCCCTGAACAGGGAGGCGGGGCCTCGGTTTAACATCTCCCTGAACAAGGAGACGGGACCTCGGTTTAACATCCCCCTGAACAGGGAGACGGGGCCTCGGTTTAACATCCCCCCTGAACAGGGAGACGGGGCCTCGGTTTAACATCCCCTGAACAGGGAGACGGGGCCTCGGTTTTACATCCCCCTGAACAGGGAGACGGGGCCTCGGTTTAACATCCCCCTGAACAGGGAGACGGGGCCTCGGTTTAACATCCCCTGAACAGGGAGACGGGGCCTCGGTTTAACTTCCCCCTGAACAGGGAGACTGGGCCTCGGTTTAACTTCCCCCTGAAAAGGGAGACGGGGCTTCGGTTTAACATATCCTGAAGAGGGAGACGGGGCCTCGGTTTAACATCCCCTGAACAGGGAGACGGGGCCTCGGTTTAACATCCCCCCTGAACAGGGAGACGGGGCCTCTGTTTAACATCCCCTGAAGAGGGAGACGGGGCCTCGGTTTAACATCCCCTGAACAGGGAGACGGGGTCTCGGTTTAACATCCCCCTAAACAGGGAGACGGGGCCTCGGTTTAACATCCCCCTGAACAGGGAGACGGGGCCTCGGTTTAACATCCCCCTGAACAGGGAGACGGGGTCTCGGTTTAACATCCCCCTGAACAGGGAGACGGGGCCTCGGTTTAACATCCCCCTGAACAGGGAGACGGGGCCTCAGTTTAACATCCCCTGAACAGGGAGACGGGGCCTCGGTTTAACATCCCCCTGAACAGGGAGACGGAGCCTCGGTTTAACATCCCCCTGAACAGTGAGACGGGGCCTCGGTTTAATATCCCCCTGAACAGGGAGACGGGGCCTCGGTTTAACATCCCCCTGAACAGGGAGACGGGGCCTCGGTTTAACATCCCCCTGAACAGGGAGACGGGGCCTCGGTTTAACATCCCCCTGAACAGGGAGACGGGGCCTCGGTTTAACATCCCCCTGAACAGGGAGACGGGGCCTCAGTTTAACATCCCCCTGAACAGGGAGACGGGGCCTCGGTTTAACATCCCCCTGAACAGGGAGACGGGGCCTCGGTTTAACATCCCCCTGAACAGGGAGACGGGGCCTCGGATTAACCTACCCTGAACAGGGAGACGGGGCCTCGGTTTAACATCCCCTGAACAGGGAGACGAGGCCTCGGTTCAACATCCCCCTGAACAGGGAGACGGGGCCTCGGATTAACCAACCCTGAACAGGGAGACGGGGCCTTGGTTTAACATTCCCTGAAAAGGGAGAAGGGGCCTCGGTTTAACATCCCCTGAACAGGGAGACGGGGCCTCGGTTTAACATCCCCCTGAACAGGGAGACGGGGCCTCGGTTTAACATCCCCTGAAAAGGGAGACGGAGCCTCGGTTTAACATCCCCTGAACAGGGAGGCGGGGCCTCGGTTTAACATCCCCCTGAACAGGGAGACGGGTTCTTGGTTTAACATCCCCCTGAACAGGGAGACGGGGCCTCGGTTTAACATCCCCCCTGAACAGGGAGACGGGGCCTCGGTTTAACATCCCCCTGAACAGGGAGACGGGGCCTCGTTTTAACATCCCCCTGAACAGGGAGACGGGGCCTCGGTTTAACATCCCCTGAACAGGGAGACGGGGCCTCGGTTTAACATCCCCCTGAACAGGGAGACGAGGCCCCGGATTAACATCCCCCTGAACAGGGAGACGGGGCCTCGGTTTAACATCCCCCTGAACAGGGAGACGGGGCCTCGGTTTAACATCCCCTGAACAGGGAGACGGGGCCTCGGTTTAACATCCCCCTGAACAGGGAGCCGGGCCTCGGTTTAACATCCCCCTGAACAGGGAGACGGGGCCTCGGTTTAACATCCCCTGAACAGGGAGACGGGGCCTCGGTTTAACATCCCCCTGAACAGGGAGACGGGGCCTCGGTTTAACATCCCCCTGAATAAGGAGACGGGGCCTCGGTTTAACATCCCCCTGAACAGGGAGACGGGGCCTCGGTTTAACATCCCCCTGAACAGGGAGACGGGGCCTCGGTTTAACATCCCCCTGAACAGGGAGACGGGGCCTCGGTTTAACATCTCCTGAACAGGGAGACGGGGCCTCGGTTTAACATCCCCCTGAACAGGGAGACGGGGCCTCGGTTTAACATCTCCTGAACAGGGAGACGGGGCCTCGGTTTAACAACCCCCTGAACAGGGAGACGGGGCCTCGGTTTAACATCCCTCTGAACAGCGAGATGGGCCTCGGTTTAACATCCCCCTGAACAGGGAGACGGGGCCTCGGTTTAACATCCCCTGAACAGGGAGACGGGGCCTCGGTTTAACATCCCCTGAACAGGGAGACGGGGCCTCGGTTTAACATCTCCCTGAACAGGGAGACGGGGCCCCTCGGTTTAACATCCCCCTGAACAGGGAGACCGGGCTTTGGTTTAACATTCCCTGAACAGGGAGACGGGGCCTCGGTTTAACATCCCCCTGAACAGGGAGACGGGGCCTCGGTTTAACATCCCCTGAACAGAGAGACGGGGCCTCGGTTTAACATCCCCCTGAACAGGGAGACGGGGTCTCGGATTAACATCCCCCTGAACAGGGAGACGGGGCCTCGGTTTAACATCCCCTGAACAGGGAGACGGGGCCTCGGTTTAACAACCCCCTGAACAGGAAGACGGGGCCTCAGTTAACATCCCCCTGAACAGGGAGATGGGGCCTCGGTTTAACATCCCCCTGAACAGGGAGACGGGGCCTCGGTTTAACATCCCCCTGTATAGGGAGACGAGGCCTCGGTTTAACAACCCCTGAACAGGGATACGGGGCCTCGGTTTAACATTCCCCTGAACAGGGAGACGGGGCCTCGGTTTAACATCCCCCTGAACAGGGAGACGGGGCCAGGGATTAACATCCCCCTGAACAGGGAGACGGGGCCTCGGTTTAACAACCCGCTGAACAGGGAGACGGGGCCTCGGTTTAACATCCCCTGAACAGGGAGACGGGGCCTCGGTTTAACATCCCCCTGAACAGGGAGACGGGGCTTTGGTTTAACATCCGCCTGAACAGGGAGACAGGCCTCGGTTTAACATCCCCTGAACAGGGAGACGGGGCCTCGGTTTAACATCCCCCTGAACAGAGAGACGGGGCCTCGGTTTAACATCCCCCTGAACAGGGAGACGGGGCCTCGGTTTAACATCTCCTGAACAGGGAGACGGGGCCTCGGTTTAACATCCCCCTGAACAGGGAGATGGGGCCTCGGTTTAACATCTCCTGAACAGGGAGACGGGGCCTCGGTTTAACAGCCCCCTGAACAGGGAGACGGGGCCTCAGTTTAACATCCCCCTGAACAGTGAGACGGGGCCTCGGTTTAACATCCCCCTGAACAGTGAGACGGGGCCTCGGTTTAACATCCCTCTGAACAGGGAGATGGGCCTCGGTTTAACATCCCCCTGAACAGGGAGACGGGGCCTCGGTTTAACATCCCTCTGAACAGGGAGATGGGCCTCGGTTTAACATCCCCCTGAACAGGGAGACGGGGCTTTGGTTTAACATTCCCTGAACAGGGAGACGGGGCCTCGGTTTAACATCCCCCTGAACAGGGAGACGGGGCTTTGGTTTAACATTCCCTGAACAGTGAGACGGGGCCTCGGTTTAACATTCCCTGAACAGGGAGACGGGGCCTCGGTTTAACATCCCCTGAACAGAGAGACGGGGCCTCGGTTTAACATCCCCTGAACAGGGAGACGGGGCCTCGGTTTAACATCCCCCTGAACAGGGAGACGGGGCCCTCGGTTTAACATCCCCCTGAACAGGGAGACGGGGCCTCGGTTTAACATCCCCTGAACAGGGAGTCGGGGCCTCGGTTTAACATCCCCCTGAGCAGGGAGACGGGGCCTCTGTTTAACATCCCCCTGAACAGGGAGACGGGCCGTCGGTTTAACATCCCCCTGAACAGGGAGACGTGGCCTCGATTAAACATCCCCCTGAACAGGGAGACGGGGCCACGGTTTAACATCCCCCTGAACAGGGAGAAGGGGCCTCGGTTTAACATCCCCTGAACAGGGAGACGGGGCCTCGGTTTAACATCCCCCTGAACAGGGAGACGGGGCCTCGGTTTAACATCCCCCTGAAAAGGGAGACGAGGCCTCGGTTCAACATCCCCCTGAACAGGGAAACGGGGCCTCGGATTAACCTATCCTGAACAGGGAGACGGGGCCTTGGTTTAACATCCCCTGAAAAGGGAGACGGGGCCTCGGTTTAACATGCCCCTGAACAGGGAGACGGGGCCTCGGTTTAACATCCTCCTGAACAGGGAGACCGGGCCTCGGTTTAACATCCCCCTGAACAGGGAGACGGGGCCTCGGTTTAACATCCCCCTGAACAGGGAGACGGGGCCTCGGTTTAACATCCCCCTGAACAGGGAGACGGGGCCTCGGTTTAACATCCCCCTGAACAGGGAGACGGGGCCTCGGTTTAACATCCCCTGAACAGGGAGTCGGGGCCTCGGTTTAACATCCCCCTGAGCAGGGAGACGGGGCCTCTGTTTAACATCCCCCTGAACAGGGAGACGGGCCGTCGGTTTAACATCCCCCTGAACAGGGAGACGTGGCCTCGATTAAACATCCCCCTGAACAGGGAGACGGGGCCACGGTTTAACATCCCCCTGAACAGGGAGAAGGGGCCTCGGTTTAACATCCCCTGAACAGGGAGACGGGGCCTCGGTTTAACATCCCCCTGAAAAGGGAGACGAGGCCTCGGTTCAACATCCCCCTGAACAGGGAAACGGGGCCTCGGATTAACCTATCCTGAACAGGGAGACGGGGCCTTGGTTTAACATCCCCTGAAAAGGGAGACGGGGCCTCGGTTTAACATGCCCCTGAACAGGGAGACGGGGCCTCGGTTTAACATCCTCCTGAACAGGGAGACCGGGCCTCGGTTTAACATCCCCCTGAACAGGGAGACGGGGCCTCGGTTTAACATCTCCCTGAACAGGGAGACGGGGCCTCGGTTTAACATCCCCCTGAACAGGGAGACGGGGCCTCGGTTTAACATCCCCCCTGAACAGGGAGAAGGGGCCTCGGTTCAACATCCCCCTGAACAGGGAGACGGGGCCTCGGTTTAACATCCCCCTGAACAGGGAGACGGGGCCTCGGTTTAACATCCCCCTGAACAGGGAGACGGGGCCTCGGTTTAACATCCCCATGAACAGGGAGACGGGGCCTCGGTTTAACATCCCCCTGAACAGGGAGATGGGGCACCTTGGTTTAACATCCCCCTGAACAGGGAGAAGGGGCCTCGGTTTAACATCCCCTGAACAGAGAGACGGGGCCTCGGTTTAACATCCCCCTGAACAGGGAGACGGGGCCTCGGTTTAACATCTCCTGAACAGGGAGACGGGGCCTCGGTTAACATCCCCCTGAACAGGGAGATGGGGCCTCGGTTTAACATCTCCTGAACAGGGAGACGGGGCCTCGGTTTAACAGCCCCCTGAACAGGGAGACGGGGCCTCAGTTTAACATCCCCCTGAACAGTGAGACGGGGCCTCGGTTTAACATCCCCCTGAACAGTGAGACGGGGCCTCGGTTTAACATCCCTCTGAACAGGGAGATGGGCCTCGGTTTAACATCCCCCTGAACAGGGAGACGGGGCCTCGGTTTAACATCCCTCTGAACAGGGAGATGGGCCTCGGTTTAACATCCCCCTGAACAGGGAGACGGGGCTTTGGTTTAACATTCCCTGAACAGTGAGACGGGGCCTCGGTTTAACATCCCCCTGAACAGGGAGACGGGGCCCCGGTTTAACATCCCCTGAACAGGGAGACGGAGCCTCGGTTTAACATCCCCCTGAACAGGGAGACGGGGCCTCGGTTTAACATCCCCTGAACAGGGAGTCGGGGCCTCGGTTTAACATCCCCCTGAACAGGAAGACGGGGCCTCTGTTTAACATCCCCCTGAACAGGGAGACGGGCCGTCGGTTTAACATCCCCCTGAACAGGGAGACGTGGCCTCGATTAAACATCCCCCTGAACAGGGAGACGGGGCCACGGTTTAACATCCCCCTGAACAGGGAGAAGGGGCCTCGGTTTAACATCCCCTGAACAGGGAGACGGGGCCTCGGTTTAACATCCCCCTGAACAGGGAGACGGGGCCTCGGTTTAACATCCCCCTGAAAAGGGAGACGAGGCCTCGGTTCAACATCCCCCTGAACAGGGAAACGGGGCCTCGGATTAACCTATCCTGAACAGGGAGACGGGGCCTTGGTTTAACATCCCCTGAAAAGGGAGACGGGGCCTCGGTTTAACATGCCCCTGAACAGGGAGACGGGGCCTCGGTTTAACATCCCCCTGAACAGGGAGACCGGGCCTCGGTTTAACATCCCCCTGAACAGGGAGACGGGGCCTCGGTTTAACATCTCCCTGAACAGGGAGACGGGGCCTCGGTTTAACATCCCCCTGAACAGGGAGACGGGGCCTCGGTTTAACATCCCCCCTGAACAGGGAGAAGGGGCCTCGGTTCAACATCCCCCTGAACAGGGAGACGGGGCCTCGGTTTAACATCCCCCTGTACAGGGAGACGGGGCCTCGGTTTAACATCCCCCTGAACAGGGAGACGGGCCTCGGTTTAACATCCCCTGAACAGGGAGACGGGGCCTCGGTTTAACATCCCCCTGAACAGGGAGACGGGGCCTCGGTTTATCATCCCCCTGAATAAGGAGACGGGGCCTCGGTTTAACATCCCCCTGAACAGGGAGACGGGGCCTCGGTTTAACATCCCCTGAACAGGGAGACGGGGCCTCAGTTTAACATCCCCCTGAACAGGGAGACGGGCCGTCGGTTTAACATCCCCCTGAACAGGGAGACGTGGCCTCGATTAAACATCCCCCTGAACAGGGAGACGGGGCCACGGTTTAACATCCCCCTGAACAGGGAGAAGGGGCCTCGGTTTAACATCCGCTGAACAGGGAGACGGGGCCTCGGTTTAACATCCCCCTGAACAGGGAGACGGGGCCTCGGTTTAACATCCCCCTGAAAAGGGAGACGAGGCCTCGGTTCAACATCCCCCTGAACAGGGAAACGGGGCCTCGGATTAACCTATCCTGAACAGGGAGACGGGGCCTTGGTTTAACATCCCCTGAAAAGGGAGACGGGGCCTCGGTTTAACATGCCCCTGAACAGGGAGACGGGGCCTCGGTTTAACATCCCCCTGAACAGGGAGACCGGGCCTCGGTTTAACATCCCCCTGAACAGGGAGACGGGGCCTCGGTTTAACATCTCCCTGAACAGGTC
>NW_028225181.1:12962431-12979570 GCF_052327205.1 Somniosus microcephalus
GCCTCGGTTTAACATCCCCCTGAACAGGGAGACGGGGCCTCGGTTTAACATCCCCCTGAACAGGGAGACGGGGCCTCGGTTTAACATCCCCCTGAACAGGGAGACGGGGCCTCGGTTTAACATCCCCCTGAACAGGGAGACGGGGCCTCGGTTTAACATCCCCCTGAACAGGGAGACGGGGCCTCGGTTTAACATCCCCCTGAACAGGGAGACGGGGCCTCGGTTTAACATCCCCCCGAACAGGGAGACGGGGCCTCGGTTTAACATCCCCCTGAACAGGGAGACGGGGCCTCGGTTTAACATCCCTCTGAACAGGGAGATGGGCCTTGGTTTAACATCCCCTGAACAGGGAGACGGGGCCTCGGTTTAACATCCCCCTGAACAGGGAGACGGGGCCTCGGTTTAACATCTCCCTGAACAGGGAGACGGGGCCTCGGTTTAACATCTCCCTGAACAGGGTGACGGGGCCTCGGTTTAACATACCCCTGAAGAGGGAGACGGGACCTCGGTTTAACATCCCCCTGAACAGGGAGACGGGGCCTCGGTTTAACATCCCCTGAACAGGGAGACGGGGCCTCGGTTTAACATCCCCCTGAACAGGGAGACGGGGCCTCGGTTTAACATCCCCTGAACAGAGAGACGGGGCCGCGGTTTAACATCCCCTGAACAGGGAGACGGGGCCTCGGTTTAACATCCCCCTGAAAAGGGAGATGAGGCCTCGGTTCAACATCCCCCTGAACAGGGAGACGGGGCCTCGGATTAACCTACCCTGAACAGGGAGACGGGGCCTCGGTTTAACATCCCCTGAACAGGGAGACGGGGCCTCGGTTTAACATCCCCCTGAACAGGGAGACGGGGCCTCGGATGAACATCCCCTGAACAGGGAGACGGGGCCTCGGTTTAACATCCCCTGAACAGGGAGACGGGGCCTCGGTTTAACATCCCCCTGAACAGGGAGACGGGGCCTCGGTTTAACATCCCCCTGAACAGGGAGACGGGGCCTCGGTTTAACATCCCCTAAACAGGGAGACGGGGCCTCGGTTTAACATCCCCCCTGAACAGGGAGACGGGGCCTCTGTTTAACATATCCTGAAGAGGGAGACGGGGCCTCGGTTTAACATCCCCTGAACAGGGAGCCGGGGCCTCGGTTTAACATCCCCCCTGAACAGGGAGACGGGGCCTCGGTTTAACATCCCCTGAATAGGGAGACGGGGCCTCGGTTTAACATCCCCTGAATAGGGAGACGGGGCCTCGGTTTAACATCCCCCGGAACAGGGAGACGGGGCCTTGGTTTAACATCCCCCTGAACAGGGAGACGGGGCCTCGGTTTAACATCCCCTGAACAGGGAGACGGGGCCTCGGTTTAACATCCCCCTGAACAGGGAGACGGGGCCTTGGTTTAACATCCCCTGAATAGGGAGACGGGGCCTCGGTTTAACATCCCCCGGAACAGGGAGACGGGGCCTTGGTTTAACATCCCCCTGAACAGGGAGACGGGGCCTCGGTTTAACATCCCCTGAATAGGGAGACGGGGCCTCGGTTTAACATCCCCCGGAACAGGGAGACGGGGCCTTGGTTTAATATCCCCCTGAACAGGGAGACGGGGCCTCGGTTTAACATCCCCTGAACAGGGAGACGGGGCCTCGGTTTAACATCCCCCTGAACAGGGAGACGGGGCCTCGGTTTAACATCCCCTGAACAGGGAGACGGGGCCTCGGTTTAACATCCCCCTGAACAGGGAGACGGGGCCTCGGTTTAACATCCCCTGAACAGGGAGACGGGGCCTCGGTTTAACATCCCCCTGTACAGGGAGACGGGGCCTCGGTTTAACAGCCCCCTGAACAGGGAGACGGGGCCTCGGTTTAACATCCCCTGAACAGGGAGACGGGGCCTCGGTTTAACATCCCCTGAACAGGGAGACGGGGCCTCTGTTTAACATCCCCTGAACAGGGAGACGGGGCCTCGGTTCACCATCCCCTGAACCGGGAGACGGGGCCTCAGTTTAACATCCCCCTGAACAGGGAGACGGGCCGTCGGTTTAACATCCCGCTGAACAGGGAGACGTGGCCTCGATTAAACATCCCCCTGAACAGGGAGACGGGGCCACGGTTTAACATCCCCCTGAACATGGAGAAGGGGCCTCGGTTTAACATCCCCTGAACAGGGAGACGGGGCCTCGGTTTAACATCCCCCTGAACAGGGAGACGGGGCCTCGGTTTAACATCCCCCTGAAAAGGGAGACGAGGCCTCGGTTTAACATCCTCTGAACAGGGAGACGGGGTCTCGGTTTAACATCCCCCGGAACAGGGAGACGGGGCCTCGGTTTAACATCCCCCTGTACAGGGAGACGGGGCCTCGGTTTAACAGCCCCCTGAACAGGGAGACGGGGCCTCGGTTTAACATCCCCTGAACAGGGAGACGGGGCCTCGGTTTAACATCCCCTGAACAGGGAGACGGGGCCTCTGTTTAACATCCCCTGAACAGGGAGACGGGGCCTCGGTTTAACATCCCTGAACAGGGAGACGGGCCGTCGGTTTAACATCCCGCTGAACAGGGAGACGTGGCCTCGATTAAACATCCCCCTGAACAGGGAGACGGGGCCACGGTTTAACATCCCCCTGAACAGGGAGACGGGGCCTCGGTTTAACATCCCCCTGAACAGGGAGACGGGGCCTCGGTTTAACATCCCCCTGAAAAGGGAGACGAGGCCTCGGTTCAACATCCCCCTGAACAGGGAGACGGGGCCTCGGATTAACCTACCCTGAACAGGGAGACGGGGCCTTGGTTTAACATCCCCTGAAAAGGGAGACGGGGCCTCGGTTTAACATCCCCCTGAACAGGGAGACGGGGCCTCGGTTTAACATCTCCCTGAACAGGGAGACGGGGCCTTGGTTTAACATCCCCTGAACAGGGAGACGGGGCCTCGGTTTAACAACCCCCTGAACAGGGAGACGGGGCCTTGGTTTAACATCCCCTGAACAGGGAGACGGGGCCTCGGTTTAACATCCCCCTGAACAGGGAGACGGGGCCTCGGTTTAACATCTCCCTGAACAGTGTGACGGGGCCTCGGTTTAACATCCCCCTGAACAGGGAGACGGGGCCTCGGTTTAACATCCCCCTGAACAGGGAGACGGGGCCTCGGTTTAACATCCCCTGAACAGGGAGACGGGGCTTCGGTTTAACATCCCCCTGAACAGGGAGACGGGGTCTCGGTTTAACATCCCCCTGAACAGGGAGACGGGGCCTCGGTTTAACATCCCCCTGAACAGGGAGACGGGGCCTCTGTTTAACATCCCCCTGAACAGGGCGACGGGGCCTCGGTTTAACATCCCCCTGAACAGGGAGACGGGGCCTCTGTTTAACATCCCCCTGAACAGGGAGACGGGGCCTCGGTTTAACATCCCCCTGAACAGGGAGACGGGGCCTCGGTTTAACATCCCCCTGAACAGGGAGACGGGGCCTCTGTTTAACATCCCCTGAACAGGGAGACGGGGCCTCGGTTTAACTTCCCCTGAACAGGGAGACGGGGCCTCGGTTTAACATCCCCCTGAACAGGGAGACGGGGCCTCTGTTTAACATCCCCCTGAACAGGGAGACGGGGCCTCGGTTTAACATCCCCCTGAACAGGGAGACGGGGTCTCGGTTTAACATCCCCCTGAAGATGGAGACGGGGCCTCGGTTTAACATCCCCTGAACAGGGAGACGGGGCCTCGGTTTAACATCCTCCCTGAACAGGGAGACGGGGCCTCTGTTTAACATCCCCTGAAGAGGGAGACGGGGCCTCGGTTTAACATCCCCTGAACAGGGAGACGGGGCCTCGGTTTAACATCCCCTGAACACGGAGACGGGGTCTCGGTTTAACATCCCCCTGAACAGGGAGACGGGGTCTCGGTTTAACATCCCCCTAAACAGGGAGACGGGGCCTCTGTTTAACATCCCCCTGAACAGGGAGACGGGGCCTCGGTTTAACATCCCCCTGAACAGGGAGACGGGGCCTGGGTTTAACTTCCCCTGAACAGGGAGACGGGGCCTCGGTTTAACATCCCCCTGAACAGGGAGACGGGGCCTTGGTTTAACATCCCCCCTGAACAGGGAGACGGGGCCTCGGTTTAACATCCCCCTGAACAGGGAGACGGGGCCTGGGTTTAACTTCCCCTGAACAGGGAGACGGGGCCTCGGTTTAACATCCCCCTGAACAGTGAGACGGGGCCTCGGTTTAACATCCCCCTGAACAGGGAGACGGGGCCTCGGTTTAACATCCCCCTGAACAGGGAGACGGGGCCTCGGTTTAACATCCCCCTGAACAGGGAGACGGGGCCTTGGTTTAACATCCCCCTGAACAAGGAGACGGGGCCACGGTTTAACATCCCCCTGAACAGGGAGACGGGGCCTTTGTTTAACATCCTCTGAACAGGGAGACGGGGCCTCGGTTTAACATCCCCCTGAACAGGGAGACGGGGCCTCGGTTTAACATCCCCCTGAACAGGGAGATGGGGCCTCGGTTTAACATCCCCCTGAACAGGGAGACGGGGCCTCGGTTTAACATCCCCTGAACAGGGAGACGGGGCCTCGGTTTAATATCCCCTGAACAGGGAGACGGGGCCTCGGTTTAACATCCCCCTGAACAGGGAGACGGGGCCTCGGTTTAACATCCCCCTGAACAGGGAGACGGGGTCTCGGTTTAACATCCCCTGAACAGGGAGACGGGGCCTCGGTTTAACATCCCCCTGAACAGGGAGACGGGGCCTCGGTTTAACATCCCCCTGAACAGGGAGACGGGGTCTCGGTTTAACATCCCCCTGAACAGGGAGACGGGGCCTCGGTTTAACATCCCCTGAACAGGGAGACGGGGCCTCAGTTTAACATCCCCCTGAACAGGGAGACGGGGCCTCGGTTTAACATCCCCCTGAACAGGGAGACGGGGCCTCGGTTTAACATCCCCCTGAACATGGAGACGGGGCCTCGGTTTAACATCCCCCTGAACAGGGAGACGGGGCCTCGGTTTAACATCCCCCTGAACAGGGAGACGGGGCCTCGGTTTAACATCCCCTGAACAGGGAGTCGGGGTCTCGGTTTAACATCCCCCTGAACAGGGAGACGGGGTCTCGGTTTAACATCCCCTGAACAGAGAGACGGGGCCGCGGTTTAACATCCCCTGAACAGGGAGACGGGGCCTCGGTTTAACATCCCCCTGAACAGGGAGACGGGGCCTCGGTTTAACATCCCCTGAACAGGGAGACGGGGCCTCGGTTTAACATCCCCCTGAACAGAGAGACGGGGCCTCGGTTTAACATCCCCCTGAACAGGGAGACGGGGCCTCGGTTTAACATCCCCCTGAACAGGGAGACGGGGCCTCGGTTTAACATCCCCTGAACAGGGAGACGGGGCCTCGGTTTAACATCCCCCTGAACAGGGAGACGGGGCCTCGGTTTAACATCCCCCTGAACATGGAGACGGGGCCTCGGTTTAACATCCCCCTGAACAGGGAGACGGGGCCTCGGTTTAACATCCCCCTGAACAGGGAGACGGGGCCTCGGTTTAACATCCCCTGAACAGGGAGTCGGGGTCTCGGTTTAACATCCCCCTGAACAGGGAGACGGGGCCTCGGTTTAACATCCCCTGAACAGGGAGACGGGGCCTCGGTTTAACATCCCCTGAACAGGGAGATGGGGCCTCGGTTTTACATCCCCTTGAACAGGGAGACGGGGCCTCGGTTTAACATCCCCTGAACAGGGAGACGGGGCCTCGGTTTAACATCCCCTGAACAGGGAGACGGGGCCTCGGTTTAACATCCCCTGAACAGGGAGACGGGGCCTCGGTTTAACATCCCCTGAACAGGGAGACGGGGCCTCGGTTTAACATCCCCTGAACAGGGAGACGGGGCCTCGGTTTAACATCCCCCTGAACAGGGAGACGGGGTCTCGGTTTAACATCCCCTGAACAGGGAGACGGGGCCTCTGTTTAACATATCCTGAAGAGGGAGACGGGGCCTCGGTTTAACATCCCCTGAACAGGGAGACGGGGCCTCGGTTTAACATCCCCCTGAACAGGGAGACGGGGCCTCGGTTTAACATCCCCCTGAACAGGGAGACGGGGCCTCGGTTTAACATCCCCCTGAACAGGGAGACGGGGCCTCGGTTTAACATCCCCCTGAACAGGGAGACGGGGCCTCGGTTTAACATCCCCCTGAACAGGGAGACGGGGCCTCGGTTTAACATCCCCCTGAACAGGGAGACGGGGCCTCGGTTTAACATCCCCCTGAACAGGGAGACGGGGCCTCGGTTTAACATCCCCCTGAACAGGGAGACGGGGCCTCGGTTTAACATCCCCCTGAACAGGGAGACGGGGCCTCGGTTTAACATCCCCCTGAACAGGGAGACGGGGCCTCGGTTTAACATCCCCCCGAACAGGGAGACGGGGCCTCGGTTTAACATCCCCCTGAACAGGGAGACGGGGCCTCGGTTTAACATCCCTCTGAACAGGGAGATGGGCCTTGGTTTAACATCCCCTGAACAGGGAGACGGGGCCTCGGTTTAACATCCCCCTGAACAGGGAGACGGGGCCTCGGTTTAACATCTCCCTGAACAGGGAGACGGGGCCTCGGTTTAACATCTCCCTGAACAGGGTGACGGGGCCTCGGTTTAACATACCCCTGAAGAGGGAGACGGGACCTCGGTTTAACATCCCCCTGAACAGGGAGACGGGGCCTCGGTTTAACATCCCCTGAACAGGGAGACGGGGCCTCGGTTTAACATCCCCCTGAACAGGGAGACGGGGCCTCGGTTTAACATCCCCTGAACAGAGAGACGGGGCCGCGGTTTAACATCCCCTGAACAGGGAGACGGGGCCTCGGTTTAACATCCCCCTGAAAAGGGAGATGAGGCCTCGGTTCAACATCCCCCTGAACAGGGAGACGGGGCCTCGGATTAACCTACCCTGAACAGGGAGACGGGGCCTCGGTTTAACATCCCCTGAACAGGGAGACGGGGCCTCGGTTTAACATCCCCCTGAACAGGGAGACGGGGCCTCGGTTTAACATCCCCCTGAACAGGGAGACGGGGCCTCGGTTTAACATCCCCCTGAACAGGGAGACGGGGCCTCGGTTTAACATCCCCCTGAACAGGGAGACGGGGCCTCGGTTTAACATCCCCCTGAACAGGGAGACGGGGCCTCGGTTTAACATCCCCCTGAACAGGGAGACGGGGCCTCGGTTTAACATCCCCCCGAACAGGGAGACGGGGCCTCGGTTTAACATCCCCCTGAACAGGGAGACGGGGCCTCGGTTTAACATCCCTCTGAACAGGGAGATGGGCCTTGGTTTAACATCCCCTGAACAGGGAGACGGGGCCTCGGTTTAACATCCCCCTGAACAGGGAGACGGGGCCTCGGTTTAACATCTCCCTGAACAGGGAGACGGGGCCTCGGTTTAACATCTCCCTGAACAGGGTGACGGGGCCTCGGTTTAACATACCCCTGAAGAGGGAGACGGGACCTCGGTTTAACATCCCCCTGAACAGGGAGACGGGGCCTCGGTTTAACATCCCCTGAACAGGGAGACGGGGCCTCGGTTTAACATCCCCCTGAACAGGGAGACGGGGCCTCGGTTTAACATCCCCTGAACAGAGAGACGGGGCCGCGGTTTAACATCCCCTGAACAGGGAGACGGGGCCTCGGTTTAACATCCCCCTGAAAAGGGAGATGAGGCCTCGGTTCAACATCCCCCTGAACAGGGAGACGGGGCCTCGGATTAACCTACCCTGAACAGGGAGACGGGGCCTCGGTTTAACATCCCCTGAACAGGGAGACGGGGCCTCGGTTTAACATCCCCCTGAACAGGGAGACGGGGCCTCGGATGAACATCCCCTGAACAGGGAGACGGGGCCTCGGTTTAACATCCCCTGAACAGGGAGACGGGGCCTCGGTTTAACATCCCCCTGAACAGGGAGACGGGGCCTCGGTTTAACATCCCCCTGAACAGGGAGACGGGGCCTCGGTTTAACATCCCCCTAAACAGGGAGACGGGGCCTCGGTTTAACATCCCCCCTGAACAGGGAGACGGGGCCTCGGTTTAACATCCCCTGAACAGGGAGCCGGGGCCTCGGTTTAACATCCCCCCTGAACAGGGAGACGGGGCCTCGGTTTAACATCCCCTGAATAGGGAGACGGGGCCTCGGTTTAACATCCCCTGAATAGGGAGACGGGGCCTCGGTTTAACATCCCCCGGAACAGGGAGACGGGGCCTTGGTTTAACATCCCCCTGAACAGGGAGACGGGGCCTCGGTTTAACATCCCCTGAACAGGGAGACGGGGCCTCGGTTTAACATCCCCCTGAACAGGGAGACGGGGCCTTGGTTTAACATCCCCTGAATAGGGAGACGGGGCCTCGGTTTAACATCCCCCGGAACAGGGAGACGGGGCCTTGGTTTAACATCCCCCTGAACAGGGAGACGGGGCCTCGGTTTAACATCCCCTGAATAGGGAGACGGGGCCTCGGTTTAACATCCCCCGGAACAGGGAGACGGGGCCTTGGTTTAATATCCCCCTGAACAGGGAGACGGGGCCTCGGTTTAACATCCCCTGAACAGGGAGACGGGGCCTCGGTTTAACATCCCCCTGAACAGGGAGACGGGGCCTCGGTTTAACATCCCCTGAACAGGGAGACGGGGCCTCGGTTTAACATCCCCCTGAACAGGGAGACGGGGCCTCGGTTTAACATCCCCTGAACAGGGAGACGGGGCCTCGGTTTAACATCCCCCTGTACAGGGAGACGGGGCCTCGGTTTAACAGCCCCCTGAACAGGGAGACGGGGCCTCGGTTTAACATCCCCTGAACAGGGAGACGGGGCCTCGGTTTAACATCCCCTGAACAGGGAGACGGGGCCTCTGTTTAACATCCCCTGAACAGGGAGACGGGGCCTCGGTTCACCATCCCCTGAACAGGGAGACGGGGCCTCAGTTTAACATCCCCCTGAACAGGGAGACGGGCCGTCGGTTTAACATCCCGCTGAACAGGGAGACGTGGCCTCGATTAAACATCCCCCTGAACAGGGAGACGGGGCCACGGTTTAACATCCCCCTGAACATGGAGAAGGGGCCTCGGTTTAACATCCCCTGAACAGGGAGACGGGGCCTCGGTTTAACATCCCCCTGAACAGGGAGACGGGGCCTCGGTTTAACATCCCCCTGAAAAGGGAGACGAGGCCTCGGTTTAACATCCTCTGAACAGGGAGACGGGGTCTCGGTTTAACATCCCCCGGAACAGGGAGACGGGGCCTCGGTTTAACATCCCCCTGTACAGGGAGACGGGGCCTCGGTTTAACAGCCCCCTGAACAGGGAGACGGGGCCTCGGTTTAACATCCCCTGAACAGGGAGACGGGGCCTCGGTTTAACATCCCCTGAACAGGGAGACGGGGCCTCTGTTTAACATCCCCTGAACAGGGAGACGGGGCCTCGGTTTAACATCCCCTGAACAGGGAGACGGGCCGTCGGTTTAACATCCCGCTGAACAGGGAGACGTGGCCTCGATTAAACATCCCCCTGAACAGGGAGACGGGGCCACGGTTTAACATCCCCCTGAACAGGGAGACGGGGCCTCGGTTTAACATCCCCCTGAACAGGGAGACGGGGCCTCGGTTTAACATCCCCCTGAAAAGGGAGACGAGGCCTCGGTTCAACATCCCCCTGAACAGGGAGACGGGGCCTCGGATTAACCTACCCTGAACAGGGAGACGGGGCCTTGGTTTAACATCCCCTGAAAAGGGAGACGGGGCCTCGGTTTAACATCTCCCTGAACAGGGAGACGGGGCCTTGGTTTAACATCCCCTGAACAGGGAGACGGGGCCTTGGTTTAACATCCCCCCTGAACAGGGAGCCGGGGCGTTGGTTTAACATCCCCCTGAACAGGGAGACGGGGCCTCGGTTTAACAACCCCCTGAACAGGGAGACGGGGCCTTGGTTTAACATCCCCCCTGAACAGGGAGCCGGGGCCTCGGTTTAACAACCCCCTGAACAGGGAGACGGGGCCTTGGTTTAACATCTCCCTGAACAGGGAGACGGGGCCTTGGTTTAACATCCCCTGAACAGGGAGACGGGGCCTTGGTTTAACATCCCCCCTGAACAGGGAGCCGGGGCCTCGGTTTAACAACCCCCTGAACAGGGAGACGGGGCCTTGGTTTAACATCCCCTGAACAGGGAGACGGGGCCTCGGTTTAACATCCCCCTGAACAGGGAGACGGGGCCTCGGTTTAACATCTCCCTGAACAGTGTGACGGGGCCTCGGTTTAACATCCCCCTGAACAGGGAGACGGGGCCTCGGTTTAACATCCCCCTGAACAGGGAGACGGGGCCTCGGTTTAACATCCCCTGAACAGGGAGACGGGGCCTCGGTTTAACATCCCCCTGAACAGGGAGACGGGGCCTCGGTTTAACATCCCCTGAACAGAGAGACGGGGCCGCGGTTTAACATCCCCTGAACAGGGAGACGGGGCCTCGGTTTAACATCCCCCTGAAAAGGGAGACGAGGCCTCGGATGAACATCCCCTGAACAGGGAGACGGGGCCTCGGTTTAACATCCCCTGAAAAGGGAGACGGGGCCTTGGTTTAACATCCCCCTAAACAGGGAGACGGGGCCTCGGTTCAACATCCCCCTGAACAGGGAGACGGGGCCTCGGTTTAACATCCCCCTAAACAGGGAGACGGGGCCTCGGTTCAACATCCCCCTGAACAGGGAGACGGGGCCTCGGTTTAACATCCCCCTAAACAGGGAGACGGGGCCTCGGTTCAACATCCCCCTGAACAGGGAGACGGGGCCTCGGTTTAACATCTCCCTGAACAGGGAATCGGGGGCTCCGTTCAACATCCCTCTGAACAGGGAGATGGGGCCTCGGTTTAACATCCCCTGAACAGGGAGACGGGGCCTCGGTTTAACATCCCCTGAACAGGGAGACGGGGCCTCGGTTTAACATTCCCCCTGAACAGGGAGACGGGGCCTCGGTTTAACATCCCCCTGAACAGGGAGACGGGGCCTCGTTTTAACATTCCCCTGAACAGGGAGACGGGGCCTCGGTTTAACATCCCCTGAACAGGGAGACTGGGCCTCGGTTTAACATCCCCCTGAACAGGGAGACGGGGCCTCGGTTAAACATCCCCCTGAACAGGGAGACGGGGCCTCGGTTTAACATCCCCCTGAACAGGGAGACGGGGCCTCGGTTTAACATCCCCCTAAACAGGGAGACGGGGCCTCGGTTTAACATCCCCCCTGAACAGGGAGACGGGGCCTCTGTTTAACATATCCTGAAGAGGGAGACGGGGCCTCGGTTTAACATCCCCTGAACAGGGAGCCGGGGCCTCGGTTTAACATCCCCCCTGAACAGGGAGACGGGGCCTCGGTTTAACATCCCCTGAATAGGGAGACGGGGCCTCGGTTTAACATCCCCTGAATAGGGAGACGGGGCCTCGGTTTAACATCCCCCGGAACAGGGAGACGGGGCCTTGGTTTAACATCCCCTGAACAGGGAGACGGGGCCTCGGTTTAACATCCCCCTGAACAGGGAGACGGGGCCTTGGTTTAACATCCCCTGAATAGGGAGACGGGGCCTCGGTTTAACATCCCCCGGAACAGGGAGACGGGGCCTTGGTTTAACATCCCCCTGAACAGGGAGACGGGGCCTCGGTTTAACATCCCCTGAACAGGGAGACGGGGCCTCGGTTTAACATCCCCCTGAACAGGGAGACGGGGCCTCGGTTTAACATCCCCTGAACAGGGAGACGGGGCCTCGGTTTAACATCCCCCTGAACAGGGAGACGGGGCCTCGGTTTAACATCCCCCTGAACAGGGAGACGGGGCCTCGGTTTAACATCCCCTGAACAGGGAGACGGGGCCTCGGTTTAACATCCCCCTGTACAGGGAGACGGGGCCTCGGTTTAACAGCCCCCTGAACAGGGAGACGGGGCCTCGGTTTAACATCCCCTGAACAGGGAGACGGGGCCTCAGTTTAACATCCCCTGAACAGGGAGACGGGGCCTCTGTTTAACATCCCCTGAACAGGGAGACGGGGCCTCGGTTCACCATCCCCTGAACAGGGAGACGGGGCCTCAGTTTAACATCCCCCTGAACAGGGAGACGGGCCGTCGGTTTAACATCCCGCTGAACAGGGAGACGTGGCCTCGATTAAACATCCCCCTGAACAGGGAGACGGGGCCACGGTTTAACATCCCCCTGAACAGGGAGAAGGGGCCTCGGTTTAACATCCCCCTGAACAGGGAGACGGGGCCTCGGTTTAACATACCCTGAACAGGGAGACGGGGCCTCGGTTTAACATCCCCCTGAACAGGGAGACGGGGCCTCGGTTTAACATCCCCCTGAAAAGGGAGACGAGGCCTCGGTTTAACATCCTCTGAACAGGGAGACGGGGTCTCGGTTTAACATCCCCCGGAACAGGGAGACGGGGCCTCGGTTTAACATCCCCTGAACAGGGAGACGGGGCCTCGGTTTAACATCCCCTGAACAGGGAGACGGGGCCTCGGTTTAACATCCCCCTGAACAGGGAGACGGGGCCTCGGTTTAACATCCCCTGAACAGGGAGACGGGGCCTCGGTTTAACATCCCCCTGAACAGGGAGACGGGGCCTCGGTTTAACATCCCCCTGAAAAGGGAGACGAGGCCTCGGTTTAACATCCCCCTGAACAGGGAGACGGGGCCTCGGTTTAACATCCCCCTGAACAGGGAGACGGGGCCTCGGTTTAACATCCCCTGAACAGGGAGACGGGGCCTCGGTTTAACATCCCCCTGAACAGGGAGACGGGGCCTCGGTTTAACATCCCCTGAACAGGGAGACGGGGCCTCGGTTTAACATCCCCCTGAACAGGGAGACGGGGCCTCGGTTTAACATCCCCCTGAACAGGGAAACGGGGCCTTGGTTTAACATCCCCCTGAACAGGGAGACGAGGCCTCGGTTTAACAACCCCTGAACAGGGAAACGGGGCCTTGGTTTAACATTCCCCTGAACAGGGAGACGGGGCCTCGGTTTAACATCCCCCTGAACAGGGAGACGGGGCCCCGGATTAACATCCCCCTGAACAGGGAGACGGGGCCTCGGTTTAAAATCCCCCTGAACAGGGAGACGGGGCCTCGGTTTAACATCCCCTGTACAGGGAGACGGGGCCTCGGTTTAACATCCCCCTGAACAGGGAGACGGGCCTCGGTTTAACATCCCCTGAACAGGGAGACGGGGCCTCGGTTTAACATCCCCCTGAACAGGGAGACGGGGCCTCGGTTTATCATCCCCCTGAATAAGGAGACGGGGCCTCGGTTTAACATCCCCCTGAACAGGGAGACGGGGCCTCGGTTTAACATCTCCTGAACAGGGAGACGGGGCCTCGGTTTAACATCCCCTGAACAGGGAGACGGGGCCTCGGTTTAACATCCCGTTAACAGGGAGACGGGGCCTCGGTTTAACATCCCGTGAACAGGGAGACGGGGCCTCAATTTAACATCCCCCTGTACAGGGAGACGGGGCCTCGGTTTAACAGCCCCCTGAACAGGGAGACGGGGCCTCGGTTTAACATCCCCTGAACAGGGAGACGGGGCCTCGGTTTAACATCCCCTGAACAGGGAGACGGGGCCTCTGTTTAACATCCCCTGAACAGGGAGACGGGGCCTCGGTTTAACATCCCCTGAACAGGGAGACGGGGCCTCAGTTTAACATCCCCCTGAACAGGGAGACGGGCCGTCGGTTTAACATCCCGCTGAACAGGGAGACGTGGCCTCGGTTTAACATCCCCTGAACAGGGAGACGGGGCCTCAGTTTAACATCCCCCTGAACAGGGAGACGGGGCCTCGGTTTAACATCCCCCTGAACAGGGAGACGGGGCCTCGGTTTAACATCCCCCTGAAAAGGGAGACGAGGCCTCGGTTCAACATCCCCCTGAACAGGGAGACGGGGCCTCGGATTAACCTACCCTGAACAGGGAGACGGGGCCTTGGTTTAACATCCCCTGAAAAGGGAGAAGGGGCCTCGGTTTAACATCCCCCTGATCAGGGAGACGGGGCCTCGGTTTAACATCCCCCTGAACAGGGAGACGGGGCCTCGGTTTAACATCCCCCTGAACAGGGAGACGGGGCCTCGGATTAACATCCCCTGAACAGGGAGACAGGGTTCCTCGGTTCAACATCCCCCTGAACAGGGAGACGGGGCCTCGGTTTAACATCTCCCTGAACAGGGAATCGGGGCCTCCGTTCAACATCCCTCTGAACAGGGAGATGGGTCCTCGGTTTAACATCCCCTGAACAGGGAGACGGGGCCTCGGTTTAACATCCCCCTGAACAGGGAGACGGGGCCTCGGTTTAACATACCCCTGAACACGGAGACGGAGCCTCGATTTAACATCCCCTGAACAGGGAGGCGGGGCCTTGGTTTAACATCCCCCTGAACAAGGAGACGGGACCTCGGTTTAACATCCCCCTGAACAGGGAGACGGGGCCTCGGTTTAACATCCCCCCTGAACAGGGAGACGGGGCCTCGGTTTAACATCCCCCTGAACAGGGAGACGGGGCCTCGTTTTGACATCCCCCTGAACAGGGAGAAGGGGCCTCGGTTTAACATCCCCTGAACAGGGAGACGGGGCCTCGGTTTAACATCCCCCTGAACCGGGAGACGGGGCCTCGGTTTAACATCCCCCTGAACAGGGAGACGGGGCCTCGGTTTAACATCCACTGAACAGGGAGACGGGGCCTCGGTTTAACTTCCCCCTGAACAGGGAGACGGGGCCTCGGTTTAACTTCCCCCTGAACAGGGAGACGGGGCTTCGGTTTAACATATCCTGAAGAGGGAGACGGGGCCTCGGTTTAACATCCCCTGAACAGGGAGACGGGGCCTCGGTTTAACATCCCCCCTGAACAGGGAGACGGGGCCTCGGTTTAACATCCCCTGAACAGGGAGACGGGGCCTCGGTTTAACATCCCCCCTGAACAGGGAGACGGGGCCTCGGTTTAACATCCCCTGAACAGGGAGACGGGGCCTCGGTTTAACATCCCCTGAAGAGGGAGACGGGGCCTCGGTTTAACATCCCCTGAACAGGGAGACGGGGTCTCGGTTTAACATCCCCCTAAACAGGGAGACGGGGCCTCGGTTTAACATCCCCCTGAACAGGGAGACGGGGCCTCGGTTTAACATCCCCCTGAACAGGGAGACGGGGTCTCGGTTTAACATCCCCCTGAACAGGGAGACGGGGCCTCGGTTTAACATCCCCCTGAACAGGGAGACGGGGTCTCGGTTTAACATCCCCCTCAACAGGGAGACGGGGTCTCGGTTTAACATCCCCCTGAACAGGGAGACGGGGCCTCGGTTTAACATCCCCCTGAACAGGGAGACGGGGCCTCAGTTTAACATCCCCTGAACAGGGAGACGGGGCCTCGGTTTAACATCCCCCTGAACAGGGAGACAGGGCCTCGGTTTAACATCCCCCTGAACAGTGAGACGGGGCCTCGTTTTAATATCCCCCTGAACAGGGAGACGGGGCCTCGGTTTAACATCCCCCTGAACAGGGAGACGGGGCCTCGGTTTAACATCCCCCTGAACAGGGAGACGGGGCCTCGGTTTAACATCCCCCTGAACAGGGAGACGGGGCCTCTGTTTAACATCCCCTGAACAGGGAGACGGGGCCTCGGTTTAACATCCCGCTGAACAGGGAACGGTGCCTCGGTTTAACATCCCCCTGAACAGGGAGACGGGGCCTCGGTTTAACATCCCGCTGAACAGGGAGACGGGGCCTCGGTTTTACATCCCCTTGAACAGGGAGACGGGGCCTCGGTTTTACATCCCCCTGAACAGGGAGACGGGCCGTCGGTTTAACATCTGCCTGAACAGGGAGACGTGGCCTCGATTAAACATCCCCCTGAACAGTGAGACGGGGCCTCGGTTTAATATCCCCCTGAACAGGGAGACGGGGCCTCGGTTTAACATCCCCCTGAACAGGGAGACGGGGCCTCGGTTTAACATCCCCTGAACAGGGAGACGGGGCCTCGGTTTACCATCACCTTGAACAGGGAGACGGGGCCTCAGTTTAACATCCCCCTGAACAGGGAGACGGGGCCTCGGTTTAACATCCCCCTGAACAGGGAGACGAGGCCTGGGTTTAACATCCCCTGAACAGGGAGACGGGGCCTCGGTTTAACATCCCCCTGAACAGGGAGACGGGGCCTCGGTTTAACATCCCCCTGAAAAGGGAGACGAGGCCTCGGTTCAACATCCCCCTGAACAGGGAGACGGGGCCTCGGATTAACCTACCCTGAACAGGGAGACGGGGCCTTGGTTTAACATCCCCTGAAAAGGGAGAAGGGGCCTCGGTTTAACATCCCCCTGAACAGGGAGACGGGGCCTCGGTTTAACATCCCCCTGAACAGGGAGACGGGGCCTCGGTTTAACATCCCCCTGAACAGGGAGACGGGGCCTCGGATTAACATCCCCTGAACAGGGAGACAGGCCTCGGTTTAACATCCCCCTGAACAGGGAGACGGAGCCTCAGTTTAACATCTCCCTGAACAGGGAATCGGGGCCTCCATTCAACATCCCTCTGAACAGGGAGATGGGGCCTCGGTTTAACATCCCCTGAACAGGGAGACGGGGCCTCGGTTTAACATCCCCCTGAACAGGGAGACGGGGCCTCGGTTTAACATCCCCCTGAACAGGGAGAAGGGGCCTCGGTTTAACATCCCCCTGAACAGGGAGACGGGGCCTCGGTTTAACATCCCCCTGAACAGGGAGACGGGGCCTCGGATTAACCTACCCTGAACAGGGAGACGGGGCCTTGGTTTAACATTCCCTGAAAAGGGAGAAGGGGCCTCGGTTTAACATCCCCTGAACAGGGAGACGGGGCCTCGGTTTAACATCCCCCTGAACAGGGAGACGGGGCCTCGGTTTAACATCCCCTGAACAGGGAGACGGAGCCTCGGTTTAACATCCCCTGAACAGGGAGGCGGGGCCTCGGTTTAACATCCCCCTGAACAGGGAGACGGGTTCTTGGTTTAACATCCCCCTGAACAGGGAGACGGGGCCTCGGTTTAACATCCCCCCTGAACAGGGAGACGGGGCCTCGGTTTAACATCCCCCTGAACAGGGAGACGGGGCCTCGTTTTAACAT